>NW_026088432.1:32019-261558 GCF_022605725.1 Anthonomus grandis grandis
ACACATCTCGTGAGAGTTAAACATTAACTTAAAATATTAATATAAACATAAAAATGTTAAAAACAAAAAAAATATATCGGACCAGGTTTAACATTAAAAACTAATTAGTAATTACAAGAATCAAATTAGAAAATTAATTACAAAAATCAAAAAAAAAAACAACAAATATAAATTTAATAAAACTGTTCAAACTGCTATCCATTTTGTCTTATACAAAAACCACATACAGTCTGTATTCGTCTTAAGGCATTTAAAATTATAAAGGGTTGCCTTTGTAAGTTTATGAATGCTTCTTCAGTTGTCGCTCGGAGTTCATTTATATTATTATGCCGATTTGCATAAATTTTATTTTTTAAGTACGACCATACAAAAAAGTCCAAAACACTTAAGTCCGGTGACCTCGGGGGCCATCTGATTGGCCCGTGTGTGCCAATCCAACGTCTATCAAAATGGGCACTTAAATATTCTCTAACTACCCTTGAATTATGAGCGGGCGCTCCATCTTGCTGGAAATATATTTGATGTCGCTGGGCTAAAGGTATGTCCTCCAGCAACTCTGGCAAATTATTTTGCAATATATTTAGATATCGTTGGGCAGTTAAGCTACCCTCAAAAATTGTATATACAATTTTAGTGCCCAATACAAAACAGGAAACACTAAAACCAAATCGGCCTTGTTGCTGTCGTTCAAAAGTAATATGTTGGTTTTCTTGATACCAATGTCTGGTATTTTGCCTATTAAATATGCCACTACTGCTTATATGGGATTCGTCAGACCATATTACCTTTTTTACAAAATCCGGATCTTCATTAGTTTTGGTTAAAAACCAATTAGAAAATTCCAGTCGTTTAAACGGATCGTCAGGATGCAATTCTTGAATAATATTTATCTTATACGGTTTAAATTTATGCTTTTTTAAAATTTTTTGCACTTTTGTTTTGGAAACTCCTATCTCTTTCTCTATCTTTCTACAGGAAATTTGGGGTCTTCCTTCCTCACACGCGCTAAAACATTAATTTCGCCAGCTTCATTTCTATCAACATGGGGTTGCCTAGGTTTTGAATAGCAGCCATAATTTAAAAGATTAGATTTTAACCGGAATACCGTAGCCCGAGATGGCTGACGTCTTTCTGGAAACCTAATAAGATCTTTTTTATTTTTTGAATTTTGTAACAAAATAAAATAAGCTAGAGCTTTACCTATTTAAATATAATTGCTGCGCCGCTTCGACATTTTCGTTAGAAAGGTTTAAACATTTTATAATATCATACTTTTCAAAATTTTGGAATTACATATTTTCACCGTCAGCCATCATTATTGATATGTATTGAGTCTGTTTGTGACTTAGTTTCCATGAATGCAATAAACAAAACATTTTTTTATGCATGTGTCAAAGAATTCATGACCCACTATTAAAAAAATAAACATAAATATGGATTTTTCTAATTCTTTGAGCTAAAATTTATCAAAGATTAGGTTGTGATACATGAATGTATTCAGAAAAAAAAATGCAAAAATTTGACGTTAAAATATACAAGTTTGTGCCCAATCTTAAAAACAGTGCATTGGGAAAAAAAATTAAATACGCTACTGACTTTTATGTAAAAATATCTATTATAAGCAGTTTTCATTTTTATTCTATCTTATACAGGGCCTGAGAAATAATAACATCTCCAAAAGTGAACATTTTCGTTTTCACCCTCTATTTCAGGAACAAAAGTAGTTAGAATATTTCTGTTTGTGGCTTTAAAAGTTTTACAAAAAAGTGATACAGGGTCGCGAAAACCGCAAAGCTCTATCTTAAAAAATGACAGAGATACCCTGCAGTCTCATCCAAAATGGGACACAGTGTACATATAATAAATTTGACAGGCAATTCTTTGAGTAATTTGTAATCGTAATTTTGTTTGACTTACAAAACGTTGTCTTATTAGGATCTACTATTGTTCATATGTAGAGCAACAAAATAAAAAATCAAATTTTGTAAAAGTTAAAAGCAGCAAGTAAAAATTTTACTATAAAAGATTACTATATTTGGTCTTGGCTATATATTCCTTAGCATAAATACCCAAACTTTTTATAAACAAGGTTCTTATCTTATAATTTTTTTGCTTTGAGGTTCATAAGTAGAGCAACTATTTTATAAGTCCATTTTAAAATTAGATTTCGATCAGTCCAGTTCAGCTATAGTTCTTATCAGACACAAAATGCCAGGAGGCATTCTTTTGTCTATACAAATAAAACAAAAAATCTTAGAAAAGTTTAGACAAGGAGAAAATCGTTAAATTTAAATAAATCAATAGTATCAAGGGCTAGTTCCAAATTTAATAGAAGAAATACTTTAGAAGCAGTCTCCAAGAGCGGCAGGAAACGAAAAACTGCTAGTGCCGCTGACAGAAAAATTAAAATGCTTTCGGCTAATGACCGCTTTATGAGTGCATCCTATAAAAGAAGAAATTTCAGTGTCAAAGTGTCTGTAAGTACCATAAAACAGATTAAGATTAAGAGAAGCTCATTTATATAAGATGAAGTCCACTAAAAAGCCCTTTATATCTAGAAAAAATGGAAAGTCTACACTTTTTAAAAATAAAAAACGGTACTATTTTCCGATGAAAGTCGTTTTAAACTTTTTAAATCTGATGGAATTTCTTGGGTGAGGCGACTGATCAACGAACGTTTCAACCCGAAATATACAAGAGCTCCTGTGAAGCATGGAGGAAGTGGAATTATTGGTTTGGGGGTGTTTTTTGGGGTTTGTATATTGTAGCTTTTTAGAAGACTACACGCTTTCATTTTCCGAGGATAACATGAGTTTAAGATGGACATTTCGGCATGATAATGACTAAATTAAATAAAATTACCAAATTATGAATAATTAAGTTTTTTAGTTAGTTGCTCTATATTTGACCTTACAAATTTGTAGTAATTAGCATAAATATTTTAAGTTTATATTAAATTATATGTTTACTGTATGTATTATTACTAGATGATAAAAATCCGGTGTTTGATTTTCACTGTTCTATTAAAATAGCAAAACAAAAGTTGCTCTACATATGAGCGATAGTGTATATGAACCAATTTAGAAGACGAAAATAGTAGATGGCTGGTCCCTTTGATACTTACACTTTAGTCATAAGAACAACGCGTACATTACATTTCATATTGGTAACTTTATTCGTACTCGATTAAAACAAAAAATTGTGAACACAAGTATAGACCTCTATTATTATTTTGTATATTAAACCTACATTTTAATATCTTATAGGACACAGCACGCAAAAAGTTTGCTTGCGAACACAGCATGTTTCAATTCAAATAAAACGTTTCAGTTATCAGAATAAAAAGGTAAAAGACAAAGTATTATAGAGGTATGAGCAAAGAAAACTCACCAAACATAAAAAGGGCGATAAAGTGTGCTGTAGAAACTATAACAAAATATATTAGTACAGGATATAAAGTGTTCTCCCTAATGTTATTGGAACGACTGAACGCCATTGTAGATTTTTGGGAGATTACCAGTGTGTTTTAAGAAAAAACTGATCCACAGTGGACCAGACTATTAGGGAGCTGATGGAGAAGTGTTGGGAATACAGCAGAACATTGCACCAGCTACTTATAGATTTGAAGTAAACATAGAATAGTATAAGAGTAGAATTGTGAAATGCCATGGTAGAACTGAACATGAAAGCTGGACCAAAAAAGTTAGGTAATCTTACAAAATCTTAATCAAGTTATGCATAAACGCAGTCCGCATAGACAACTACTGTTAAAGAAATTGAAGCAAGTGAATTTATAATTTTTACAGCAAAGTGCTGGAGTGGACATTTTCAGCAAGTTCTAATGAAACGTGTTGGGTAATTACTAAATAATTTATCTATTTTGGTGCATTAGTTTTATAGAGGATACCTGAAACAATTGAAATTTTTCTCTGTTAAACTGAGTAAAAAATTATTAAACTGATTCTTACATCCAGCTAACTGTTTTCGGGTGGCCCACTATTAAATAAAACAAAAAACAAATTCAACAAACCCAGCAACAATACAAAACAAAACAAAATGCTATACCTCCCCTCCAAAATCAAGACAAATAAAAATTACCAAAAACTCTTTCTATGTACCAGTTTTTAAGGACATCGAAGACATGTCCTATGTCGTTAATGGTGATGAACAAGCCCCTCGGTCTTCTGTAAATCAGTCCGAACTTTTGACAAGCCAACCCCACGGTAGGCGTATAGACTATGGGCATTAATCCCTCGATATTCTCCGTAAGCAGTCTGAAGAACAGTTTCTCGTTTCGGTCGTGCAGCTCGGTAAGATACAGGTACTTGTTCAAATCTTCTTGGTAGCGTTCGATCGATATTCTACAAAGTTCCAGCTGTTCTTCTTGCGTTTTAAATCTGGCTGGTTGGAGGCCATGAATTCCTAAGGCTTGGCGTTCTTCAAGGGTAAATGCCAGGCCCTAAAAATAAGAAATGACATAATGTACAATATAAATATGTCCAAGATTTTTGGAATACTATTTTTCTGAGTTATAATTTTAAAACCTAGTGAAACAGAAAAGTGTATAATAAAAACCTGACCATTAATTTTTAAGGCCAGTTCTACACAGTAAAAACACTCTCATATATTAAATAATAAGACTTTGATTGTTTGCTTTTTTATTTATCCAATCAAGATTAAAGTTTATTTAATTAATTATGTTTGAGACAATTAAGGAGAAATAATGGATGCTATTACAAGTTTCCATATCAAAATAGTATTAAATGAAAATCACTTGTTATTATGTAAATGAATTTATACGTTCAAAACTAACGGAAAGATGTACTTCTTTGAAAATGGGAGAAATTATTGTGTCTAAAACTTATGTAATCAAGGAAAAATTTGAACGATGAATTTCAATCAGCCCTATATTTAATTAAATGATTAATATTAACGTGGTATTGCTTGTGTAGGTCATGATTATTCTGTCTTAAGTATCGGTATGCCAAATAAATAATGAACAATTTGCTGGTTTCCTGGTGGTTGAACTCCTTAGTACAAGTCTTTGCTGCAGGTAAGTTAATTTATAAAATATTTTTCCCTATATTTTGTTGTATAAAATAATGAATCTGAAGAATTTCCTATTAATACAAATATTTTAATGTAAATTTTCAGAAATAAGGGCATTTTCTATTTTTACTTAGTTTTGTTTTACTTTTACTAAGTTTTTTTTTTTTTAATCAATAATAAAAAATTCCCATGTTGTCCCGCAAGGATTTTTGAAAGTAATTATTGTATTTTTAAATAAAGAGGTTACTCTATATACTTTAACAATTTAAATGAGGAAGAATTAGATATTATAATTCCATCAAGGGGTTTGCGAATACATTTTATGGATTGTTTAGAAAAAATATATTCAGTAAAAAAATATACAACAGACAAAATTGCGCTTTTGGATATACCTGATGATTTAAACTTTGGTTTAACGGTATGTGTTTTTCTTATTATACAACATAAAAGTCCCATTAATTTTTAAAGGCCTGTATTATGAGATAAGAGGCTATAATTTTTGTAAATAATATACTCCGTGTACTGTGACGGAGATCCCTTATTATCCTGTGGCACATGCTATATTGGGTACAATAAGTAGTATAAGTCTTAGGTCAGCAAGTCCCTTGGCATATATACATATAAGGGCTCAGCAACTTCCTTAGCCAATGTCACCAATAACTATATCCACCAATAGGCAGACAACCTCAGGACACAAAATTTTGAAAAACAATTTCCAGAATTCGATTTAAAAACCTATAGTAACTTTTATCAAAAGAATTTTCTTTTACCATATTGATAATGTAAATTGTCATCCAACAATAATTCACTATTTACAAGAACTAAAATTAGTTAAAAAAATAACATTGCTGTGAAAATGTTCTTTGAGTTTATTGCCAATAAGAAAACAAAGTTAATGAATAATTCAAATTTTAATGAACCTACTTTGTACTTTTACTTATTGTTGATTTTAAATACAGAAAAAATATTTTGATATAACATTATAACTAAAATTAGTGAAGGAAATAACATTGCTGTAAAAATGTTCTATGAATTTAATGCCAATAAGATAACAATGTATGTACCTACTTACTTTTACTTTTTGATTCTTTTATTATCAGAAAAAGTATTTTGTTGTGCTTGATAGTTATACTGAATTATTATGTATTTTATCGTACGATCCACTTACATAAATATTTTTTTTAGTTGTTATTTATATTGAAAACCTATAATAAAAAGGTTTATAAAAAAGAAAATCTAATATATTATGTTTGTTTGATTTATTAAAAAAATTATCTCCTTCACCTTTGTCTTGGACTTTAAACTCCTTTCAAATCTCGTTCCTATGGAACTAAGTCAAAATTACATAAAATTGACGATCCGTATATCAGAAAGTAAATATCCGGATGGCAATTTTTTATACGATTTTTGACTTCCATTTGATTTTTGGTTTCCATGCGATGATATTTGAGTGAATTCGAAAACCTGAGCCCAACCACCATTCCAATCGACTTTCAACTACAACTCAAATTACGGACAATACAACAACTACAGACAAATTAATATTCAGTTAATAAAACTCTTGTATTTAAACAATTATAGCTCAATGGGTAACTAAAGATACTTCAGTCATCCTCCACTAAATTTATTTAAAAGAATATTAATCCGATTCGGACATATAACATGTCCATCATCAGGGATAACAAATTAAGGGGTTCCGTTAATACATCTTACAGATCTAGTGCCTCAGCCAAGGTTAAAACGAATTAAGATACATCAGAATTGGACCAAACGTGGATTTACAAAAAAAAAAGAATGATGTAATTTTAAAGTTTTAAAAGAGTCTTAGTTAAAGAAAAGTGTTATTTTTGATAATATTTAAACAAGATCAGAATTTACTGCAATGATTCTTATGTTTGAACTAATTTGTAGTAGATATGCACAAATAAAAGTAAGATATTCATTTATTTATTCACAACAAATGTCATTCAGGTATTTCAAATACAGTACCCATTGATTTAATGTGTATCCCATTAGTATTATGACAGCGTTTTTTCTGTGTACCATATTTATTTTTTTATTAATAATTTAAACCTATTTCTATTTTTAAATAATTGATAATTATTAGTGTATATTATTGATTGAGGCTAATTCGTAAGATATGGACACATAGCCATAATCATAATAACCTTGTTTAGGTATAATTTAAATTTTTGAAAGTTTGGTAATAATTTTTAATAATACATTTTGCGATTTTTTCGTTTTTAAAACAGAGAGTTAGTTTTTGTAGTGTAGATAGGGTTCATGTGAAGAAAATGTTGTTAGGAATTGTTGCCTCTTATTGCCATAACATAATCCAAATTGTCTTAACAGCAAAAAAAATAATTAGGTTAGAAATTTTCTTGGTTTTAGTAAAACTAAGTGGCGCCTATGTGGGTTTCTTTTCATTTTCTTAATATACGGACTGTAATTTATATTAAATTCTAACTTACGAACGCTTAGCCTTCAATAACTTTAAGAGGGTAGTGGCTTATTCAAACCAATTTATTTTTAAAAGCTTAACAGAGCGCTTTCGGCTTATGAGCCATCCATCAGTGCTAAGTGAAAATGAGTTGGGTGTTATATGCGTAAAAAACCTTATAGCTAAAGATGCATAAATGGACTGTACTCTCTTGTCAGTAAGGCCCAGAAGTTTTCCATGGTTGGAACACATTTGATAGTATCAAAATTGTTCTAAGGAACGTTGTACATTTAAAAACACTGAAGACTATACAGAACATCAAACAGGACGAACAGTATTTATAAAGGGGAGCACGTTAGTGTCATTCGTGTTTTGTTTACATTTTATTGTAGTTCTTAGATGGCAGGACATACTAGGTTAAAATAGTTTAACCTAAAGTCAACTTCACTTTAAAATCATATCATATTGGATATGAGTGTCATTTGGATATTTCAACAGCAAATAACTCAATTTTTTTAAATCTAGCTTATGAAGAATTTTTTTATGATTTCCGAAACGGTAACTACAATGAGCGTAATATCTTTCTATCCTTAATTAATTGGAACGAGTGTTTATCTCATAGTGATCTTAACTTATCAATCAGCGTTTTTTATGAATATCTCTCTATGGGGATTGCATATTTTATTCCTTTAAAGAAATATAGAACTTCCTCATTTCCTAAGTGGTTCTCCCCTGAACTTAGAAAGTAACTAGGAACAAAAGGAGTCCTCATTCATTATATATGAGAGATAATAAAGACGAAAACTATATAAAATGTTCTCGCCTTAGGTCTGAATGCAAACGTATGTCTGATTTGTGCTTCCGACAATATATTGAAGGGATAGATTCCGGTTTACAGAATGAACCTAAATCATTTTGGAAATATATCAATGATAAGAGGTCCAATTATACCCTTCCCAATACCCTCTTTTATGGTGACAAGCAAGCATCCAGTGGTTTGGATATTGCAAACATGTTTAAAGAATTTTTCCAAACTGTTTATTCTCCTGGTATTGATAATAATCAGCTGCAAAATGGTCCCGCTAATGGTTTAAATTTAAACATTACTAAGATCTTAACATATGATATATTTGAAGGTATTGTAGCGTTTTATTTTTCTATTTCTTATGTTCACTAACGCTCCATTGATATTTCATTAATTTCAATAATTATATTAATAATTTCAGTCAACTTCTTTTATCGATATTTCTTTAAATTCACACTGTCAATGACACATTACTACTGTAACGCATCACTCTCCTGGTTTAATTATTCATGCTTTCTGTTGACGGTCCGTCACTCTTCTGGTTGGTCTTGATTGATGTTTTCTCTGATTGGATTGACATTGACAGCTCAGGCGAGAGGTGGGGTCGTTGCTTATTTAGTCGGTACTGCATCCATTTTTCGAGGACTTGTTCCCGTGTTGCAGGTAGAAGCACACGTAAAAGGCCAGTTTTTTTATTTCCGAAGTTTGTGAAGCAGGAAGTGGCCAATATGGTTTATAATTTATAGTCCTTAATCTTGTTCCTTTAGGGAACTGTTTATTTCATAATTCTGGTGCAGGATGCCCGAGATTTTGATAGATAGATAATGAAACTTAGCAAGGGTTTTACTTTTCCGTTTTCCTCTTTATTCTCCTTCAATTGTTGATGGCTGCAGGCTTTTGATTTTCCCGAGAAATTGCTGAAAGCGGTGGGGCTGGAGCCAGAGTTAGAGCTAGTATTAGCGATTCCTAGTCCAGATAGTTAAGCTACAAATGGCATACATTCACAGCCTCGGTTTTGAAGGCTAGCCGTTCATTTCTTGGAGGAATACACAGGCCAGTTTATTCCATTTATTTAAATATTATTAACCATAGATCATGTCTCAGTTATTTAAATTTTTATTAATATACTTTTAATTTCAATTTATTGCTACAAATATTTAATCAATATCATACTTTAATACGTAAATTTCTTATCTATAATTTTAGTTATTTTTTGTTCAGTATTTTTCAGTACCTTTTTTGGTGGTTAAGTAGATATAACTCGGTTAAGGCTGATATGCCTTAGGTAAAAAGGTTCATGAACTTTCCCCTGCGTAATACAAATATTTACTAAAAACTTTAATAATTGCAATTTATTTTTCAAGTGCTGAAATATACCTAGTAGCTTAATCATAATTTAAATGTTACTTTTGACAAACTTATTTTATTTAATCATATTAACATTATTCATATTTTAATTCATAATAAATTATTAACATTTAACAGATTAGAAAATGAGGTGTATACATATCTTTGATGTAAATACAATTTGGTCGTATTGTTAAGATATTTTTTTTGCCTCTTTAAATCTACTTTATCCAGGGTCATTTAATTGTTAATTGAAACCCATATACCAAGTGTTTTTCTTAGTTTTCTTACATTTATAAAAAAAAACTAAGTGGCGCCCTCTTATTTATTAGTTATAATCAAGTTTAGATTCTTTAATAGCCAGTCATAAGTGAACCTTCGAACAATCCCAAGCCTCCAATAATTCTGAGCTACCGTCTGCAAACTCTTGGCAAAAAAATAACACTGTAAAGTTAACGCCACAGTATTAGCTCACTCCCTAACAAGATTACTGCAGGCCCAGATGAGATTCCGAATTTTCTCTTGAGGAAATGTGTGTGTACTCTTGCCATTCCTTTATCTTTGTTATTTAATGCTTTCTTACAAACAACCACATTTCCAATTGCCTGGAGGGAAAGTTTTATTGTGCCATTATTTAAAGCTGGCCGTCGGGATGTCATAGATAATTATAGAAGTATTTGCTTTCAATCTTCAATACCTAAACTTTTTAATAGCCTTATAGCTAATCAACTTTCTTGGTTATGCAAAGGCTTAATATCAGATTCACAGCATGGGTTTTGCAAGAATAAGTCTACTGCCACTAACTTGATCTGTTACCAATCTGCTCTTATGAGTAAATTAGAGGATCATAAACAAATTGATTCTATATACACCGATTTTAGTAAGGCGTTTGATCGTATTGATCATCAAATTCTTCTGTCAAAACTGATCTCCGTAGGGTTTCATGTTGATTTTGTGAGTTGGATTAAAAATTCTTTAACTGGCCGTATTCAAAGGGTCAGGGTAGGTGGACATCTTTCTGATCCTATCAGCGTAACATCAGGTCTCCCTCAGGGAGGGCATACATCACCCTTATTATTTGATTTATTTATTAATGATATAGTTAACTGTTTCCTGTATAGTCAGTGTTTGATGTTTGCAGACGACTTAAAATTTTGGAGGGTGGTTGGTAGTATTGTGGATCAAGAATTACTACAAGCAGATATGGATTGCTTAAATAATTGGTGTGAACAAAACAATCTTCATTTAAATGTTAAGAAATGTTGTGTTATTAGTTTCACTCGCAGGATCAACCGGTTTCAATCCAATTACTTCATTAATAATGAGCCACTGAATTATGTTGCATCTATTAGGGATTTGGGAGTTATTTTTGATGAGAAACTCACATTTATTAACTTCACATTGATCATATTAATTCAATTTCTGTAAAAGCATCAAAATTGCTAGGGTTTGTTATGAAAAACTGTTCATATTTCTCAGTCTCTTCAACAAGAAGGGTTTATTGCTCCCTAGTAAGAACTATAATAGAGTACTGCTCTGTAGTTTGGTCTCCATACCACCAGATTCATATCGATGCTTTAGAAAGAGTTCAACATAAATTCCTGAGATATTGTGCTCATAGAACTTTAACTGTTATTGAGAAACATGACTATTCTTATATTGAAAGTCAATTATCTATTCCGACACTGTCGCAACGCCGTAATATTTCTGGTGCTAGTTTTATATATAAGATTGTTAATAGGCTTATTGATTGCCCTGATCTGTTGGGTCGCATACGATTTAATGTTCCTCATCACGGGTTGCGCCATAATGTAACCTTTAACATTCCATTCCACAGAACATCCTATGGAATTAATAATCCTATGGATACGTATATGAATTTGTTAAACAATTCGAATATTGATGTGTTTAACCCTAGAACGGTATCGATATTTTGCATACGTTATTGGTATCGATACCTAAATTTTACGTATTATGTTTTTAGATCCACTTATCCCCATTTAAAAGTAAATTTACTTAATTTTAAATAAAACTATGTTATTTTTATTTAAACTGAAATATAATATTCAAATAAAGACAACTTAAATACATGTATTTTTATAATAATAAAAATATTCAACTTTATAAACTTAAAACTCAAAGTTTTTTTTTATAATCAGATGCACTTAGTGCACACTTTCTTTTAGTGTCGTCCGCATATGGCTTTCTTGCATTTTAAACAGTACGTTGTGGTCATACTCATTTTTGAAGACGGACACATATGGCAATACGTTCGGCGTCCTTTTTGAGTTACTTCAAGTCCCTCTTCTTGTTGCGGTTCTGGATGTTCTTCTTCCAACACTGTTTTAATTATAGACCGTACACCGCGACTAAAACGTAGGTTTTGCATCAAACGAGACTGTTGCCAGGGCCGTGTTAATCCCATATGCAAATCCCTCATGGACTGATTCCTTTGCACTGGTTTACCACCATGTACTATAACATTGTGGTTATAAATAGCAAATGAATTTATACAGGCCATGTTTAGGATATTATAAAAAATACGTATAAGCCATCTTTTGGTCTTGCGATTGCAATTCATATTTTGACACATCTGATCAAAGGTGTCTACAGCTCCTTTTGTTGAGTTGTATGTGTGAATTATTCCTGGTTTACCTATTGCTGAATTGATGGCTCTTGTTTCGTGCATAGTTGATAGCAGTAAAACGTGTTTATCGCTTTTAGACTTATACGAGACTATTGGTGCTTTTTCAGAATATCCAAACATTGACGTGAGTACTTTCCTGTCTTTGGTATTTTCTATAAATTCTGCTGGAACTTCCCGCTTATTTTTCCTCAAAGTGCCCACTACAGTCAGTTTGTATTGATCTTTTAGCAACTTTTCGGCAAGAGGCGTACTGGTAAACCAGTTATTCATCGTCACATTTCTGTTTGATCCATGGATGGATTTTGTCAAGGTTTTTACAAAATATTCCGCTAATGGAAGACCATTAGTTTGGGTAGACTTTCCGATGTAGGGAGATGCATCAATCAAATATTTTGTCGAAACGTCACATAACAAAACAAGCTTTATACTATATTTGGCAGGTTTGTTAGGTATGTACATTCTGAACGAATAGTTGCCACGAAATCCAACTAACTGTTCGTCAATAGTGAGGTAAGACCCTGGTTTATATAAACTTTTACACGTAGTTATAAATTTGTTCCAAATATTTTCCACTAGTGCAAATCTGGAAGCAGTTCTTTTTTCTTCACGGGTTGTTTTGTTGTCAAAACGTAAGCAAGCTGTTAAAAATTCAAATCGTTTTTGTCTCATTGTAGCACGATATCTTAAACCACAAAAAGATGTGTCAAATATGATAGTTGAACTAGGGATTATCTTTTAAATTTGCTGCAAGAATATATAAACCGATTAGTGCCTTTACTTAAAAGTTGCATCATTAGCACTGTATTTCTGCTACGCTAAATTGATTTGCTGATTAGTAAATTCTACTATTTGATTAAGAATATCGTCGGAAATAAATGTTTGAAAAGCTCGCAAAGGATCGAGAATACTCCGTAATTCAGGTGATGGGTCGGTTTTAACGTATACTATGTGTTACCGTTATCATTTTTTAATGGTTTAGAATGCCACGTGTAGCCATTTTTTCCGATCAAAACATCTGTGTTAGCAATCACCACAAGGTTTTTGTTATCACTTTAATCTTCTTTCAAAACCTAAACAGACAGATAAAATGGGTTATAGTTAAATGATATATTACCTAGTAATATATTACCTGGAAAACATCATTGTTTTCTTTATTTTTAACACTTCGCTTTCTTTTGCTTTTTTTCGTGGTCCCACCTGAAGTTGAAGGGCAATCTTTGCATACTGTACTATCACTCCAAACATTTGACAATGTTTGCACGAGATTAGACTCTACTTTTTCTATTGGTAACCATTCTGTGTCACTAGCATGATTTATTGACTCGGTACCGTCATCGGACTCATCGCGGTTAATTTCATCCTCAACTTCACTATCACTACTTCCGTAAAGAATATTTTCTAGTTCTTTATCAGTTAAACCCCGTTTAGACATTTTACCCGGTATTGGTATCGACACGTAAAAATGTCGGCTAATAATTTTCTCGTAATAGTATCGACACGTAAATTTTCCGTACGCTACCGTTCTAGGGTTAACATAAGTTCCTTAATGCATCTAAAAAGGTCACTTACTTCATAATTGTGCATAAAATTTTGTATTTACATTCTTGCATATAAATTATTAAGGTTGTTTCTAGTATATGTAGTATAGGTGTTTTTTACTTTAGTATTAATTTTTTAAGTAGGTTTAGATTATGACAGTTGTTTATGTAAATATTATTGCTTTGTAAAATTTACAGTTAATGGGGTTTTCCCGTATTATGAATAAATAAATAAATAAAAAAATCAATGTTATGTGAACCTGTCAAAATAGTAGTAGCGACAGATCGGTCTAGATGTCATTATCATAAATGATGTGCAGAAGTATAAGTTGGTGATAAATTGGTGACACAAATTAGACTACAACAGTGAATTTTTGTTCGGGTAAGAAAAATGTTATATATTTAACGAGGTAAAAGCAAACTTTTAATTAGAAAATTCACCAATAATTAGAAAATTTTTAGTTGTGCAGTCTCCTATGTAATGGAACGTAAGGTCTGTTCAGATTTACATGTATATTTAAACAATAGGGATTTTTGATGAGATCATTGGTGATATAAATATCTTCAAGAAAATCTACTCAGTTGTAGTTTTTAGAGGTAACCTGTTGGAGAATTTTGGAAAAAGACTTTGGATTGAAATTATGGTAATTAGATTTTATATGTTCAGCAAATGCAGAAGAGGGTCTCCTTAAATGCCCGGCTATGCGTGTTTTTAAGGGTCTACAAATCCGTCCCACATATCACAAGATATAACAATCACAAGAATCATACTGCAGCCTGTAAATACCACTCTTTGAGAATGTGTCAAGGTTATCCTTGGTATTGATCAAAATCGAACCCAAGTTGTTTTTAGTTTTATAAGAAATTTGTAATTCTGATTCGTGTTTAATGAAGGTATTGTTAATTTTCTTATTTAGATAAGAATTAATGAATGGTAGAGATATGAATTTACTATCTTTTTTAATATCAGAAAAGATTTGTTTTTTTTTATATTGGCTAATTTGATTTTTTTTTATTAAAATATTAATTAGGTTGGGGTCATAGTTGTTATTGTAAGCAATTTGTTTAAGAATATTTATTTCGTTCTGAAAATTAGAAGCAGATAGGGGAATGTTTAAAAGATGGTGAATGTAACAATTAAAAACAGCCATTTCGTGTTGGTGAGGGTGGTTGTAAACATTTGAAATTATGTGATCTGTAGTGGGTTTTCGGTATATTCAAAACTCTAAACCATTTGGTTGTTTGTGTACAGTTAAGTATAAAAAATTCAATTTATTAGTTGTTTCTTTTTCTAGTGTGAAAGAAATCCTAGGATGTATTTAGTTTAGCTTGTTTAAGAGTAACTGAGCTGCCACTGTGTCACAATTCAAGAAACAGAGACAATCTTTAACATATCTGTACCAATGAACAATCTCTTTATTGTTATCAGTCATTATAAAATTTGATTTCAAGTGATCGATGAAGACCTCCGCCAAAAATGGAGATAAGCAACTGCCCATAGCCAAGCCATCTAGCTGTTGGTAAAACATATTATTGAAAACGAAAAAATCTTGAGAAAGGCAGTGGTTAAGGAATGTTATTAGGGAACTAAGATTATTCAAAAAAGTATTCCATTTTTCTCAAAGAGAGCTCTTAATAATAAAAATTCAGGGATTGACAAAGTCAATGGTCTCAAATTATGTTTATTTTTTGTCAGCATTATTTTTTATTTTTTATATATTTATTTTTGTTTTAACTTAAATGCTTGTGGTGTTAATCCAATAGCTTTACCGGTAAGTCATATCTCAACATTGTAATTTATGCCTATGCACTGTTGTTTTTTTTACTAGGGTTGCTTTCTTTTTTCTTTTAGATCTGACGATGCCTTAGGGCGAAACACGTGTAATCGTTTTTTAAAAAATAAACATAATTTGAGACCATTGACTTTGTGTCCCTCCAATCCCTGAATTTTTAGCTAAGATTATTGTTATTTATTTTGTCCTTCAAGATATTTTAAATGATATTCACACTTTCAGATTTAGGTACTGTAGTGAAAAGATTAGTTAAATCAAAAGAAACCAATAGATAATTATTAGGCAATTGTGAGTCTCTTAGTTTATTTACAAGATCAGTAGAATTTTTAACACCAAATTTAGGGCAGAAAGCACCACATTCACCAATCGCATTTTTCCACACCAAAGCCACAAAAAAAGAAAAGTCTTTATTTTCATAATTAGTTTTAAATGCCTTTGCCATCATATTTTATAGAGAACTAACCTACTTACTTCGGTTACCGGATTTTTGAACAATAAAGTGCAGTAAAGAGCATTTTTCTCTCTCAAATGTGTTTGATGAATATAGCATTTTGCTATTATCTTTTATGAATCTAGGTTCTATAAGCTATACATGAACCATTTAAGATCACCAAAATGTTGTTTGCAGTTAAATGCGTTTAAGACTTTCTTAAGTGTTATGATAAGAGGTCGTCTTAACAATTATTTACAAAGGTTTTGCAAAATAAAAGTTTCACCTACGAGATACTCAACAAAAAAAACCATTTTTTATGATGAATTTGTTTAAAGTCAATCTTGAATCAATACAGAAATGACGCAGCATTTGGACTTTTCTGGTAGAGTTTCTAAGAGTTTTTAAATTTTTAGGGTAAGAATTGCATATTGGAAACAAAATAACTAAAAGTAAAATTTGTTCACGATTACATATTATAATTTATATTACAAGCATTAGTACACAGAAGCACTCAATTAGTTTGAAGAGACTGATATGATCTATTCAGCCTAAATTATTTAAAGAGGCGCAACCACATTAATTAAGGAAAATCACATTAAAAAAAAAGAAGATTTTTTATGATGATAAGAATTTCCGAAGCACCTTAGCAAATAATATTAAGTATTATTACAAAACAAACTAACGCAATCATAGTAATCGATTTAATTTAAAAAAAAGTATCAATAATCTTTAAAAAAATTTCGGTAAAGATTATTATCACTTTTGTACCTGGCAATAATTCCTAATTATCAATATAAGGAATTTCATTAATGTTGCACACAGAACTTAATGGCGGATTTCCTGGGAGAGAATATTGAACAACAAAAATATTGATATAATCTTCTTAAGATACAAGGCGTTAAGATTGTTACTTTATTTGTGGTTTAGTAAAAATGACTTGAAAAACCTAAATATTTTCACCAATGTAATTCGCATTAAGTTTTGCCAACTTAAATGAATCACCCTATAAATCTAATATTTATTAAAACTACAAATGAAGTACTTTCTATCTAAAGATAACTGCATTAACAGATTAACAAAACATGATTATATAAACACTTAATGATAGGCAAATAAATACTATTTTCGTATGTAAGTATGTTTAGTATGTAATAATTATTTTTATTATACATTTACAAATATATAGGGTGTTTTTTATATTGCACCAATAATCAAAAATAAAAGTTCCTACGAACATATTTATATCCTAGAAGTTTTAGGTTTTGAACTACAGGATGGCAAAGTTATAAGAAAAAACTTTCTTTTTAATTTTTTTTCGATAAATTTAATTCTACAGAAATTTATATATAGATACGCAGTTTCTTTGTAACTTTCCGATATAAAATTTAAATTTCTATATTAGTCACTGGCGTTCATGCAGGCTATGAAACAAATAATTTTGAAAAAGAAAATGGTACACCACTGGTTTTTCTTGTAATAAAAAAATACATTTAATTATGTATTTCTTTTATAACATATCTCTCCCGTACAAAGGAAAAACCTAGTAACTCAATTTTTTACAAAATTTAGATTTTGTTACCTTTTTTTAGTGCTATGTATTTCCTATTATCCAATACAAATTTTTTCCTTAAAATCCTACGGATAAACGTTTTATAGTTGTTGGAAATTCCTAGTAAGTCCTTAAATTTACTCTTTTTCATTGGCAAAACATAGCAAAACAGCCTTTCAAGAGAAAAACATAGCAAGTTTTTTTTGCTATTGAATTTAAAAAATAAGTTATAATAAGATCCCAGGGAAGAAGATAATATGTATAGTTATAATGTTTTTCCTTTGCATATCAATTAAAGATGGTTCATTTATTAAAATGGAAAAACCTAGTTATTTTACATTACTAACATTTTGATTTTAACGATTTTCCACTAATACCATGCAAAAACGTAGTAACATGATTTACTAGGTTTATTCCATATTTTAATGTTTAAAAACGCCGCTATATCCAACCCGTTAATTTACTTTGCTATATTCTTCCCTAATAAATGGCGCCAAATACGGTTTGGCGGGAAAAATGGCATTTGGACTTGCTAGATTTTTCCACTGTTTAATAAAATATAAACAGTTTAACGTGTGAAACCGCAGCAGAACGACGTCGGATGGTCACTTATAGTGCGTTAGTGTGTAAAAGTATTTATGTTTTTATTTGTTTATTTTCGTCTAAATTGTGAGAGTAACAACATGTCTACGAGGAAGAAAATTTTAATGGAGTTGGTAAGACAAAATAAAAGTTTGTGTATGAAATCTTCTGAAGAGCTTCAGCAAAGGTTCTTGTTTAATTTATCATAACAATAGTCAAGAGTAAAGTAAGCCATAGTAAAGTAAATATAGTTAAAGAATCTCTATATCATATGCTTTTTTAAATAAATGTATAGTAATAGAATTTTATTTACCAGGTTATAAAAGTATAGTTAGTAAATATTTACAATATAAATGTGATACTTTTTGTGACAATTTTCTCTTTTTTTTACAACATTTAAATTAGTATTGAACTCTTTAAAATTAAGTTTGTTGGCTACACATCTTTATTCTTCAACTTATTTGAATGTACACTATAAAAGCTTTGGGCAGCAACCGCCTAATAACATTAAATTTTTACCTAATTAATATGTACCTAACTTATATAATATTAATAATCTGCTCACTGTCTTAAAGGGTGCAATTATTAATTTAAATGTTGTAAAAAAAGAGAAAATACCTATTATTTTTAACTTTTCAGTACACGCCAAATAAAAGTTTTTTTTTAAATATTTTTTTATTTCTTTTAAAGTTATCAAGAATTGAACATATAAAGCTGTTCGGATGCTAACAACAGCAATATTAGCGATGCGTAAGTACCTACGAGTATATACAAAATATTTATATTTTTGATTCGACAGACAAATCATTTTAGCTCTAAAGCAAGTGAAAAATGCTCAACTCGAAAAAATTTGATGTTTTGGACACAAACAAGAGAAATGATCCAGGTTTATATGAAGATAGTTTTACATATTCTGTTGAAAATTATTTTGAAGATAATCAATCCACAGTCAATGGTAACGACTTCAACTCAATTTTGGAAACAGAAAGGTAAATACGTTGTAAAAACTGAAAATATGTCTTGGTGTATTAAAAAATTATTTTAGTTCTCATAATAATGCATCAGTATCAGAGCCTAATAACCTGGATGGATGTTCAGCGAGAGATAAACATCCATGTGAACCTACCAATGTTTTCCAAAATCAAGATGATTCGAAGATTTATACCGAACTGCAACCAGTCTGTTACGGTAAAAATGAAGGTAAATTTTTTACTTTTAAACATTATTGTAGTATTTAATTCACTTTTAAATATTATTGTATACCTAACTATAAAATTAAAATAGGCGATGAGGTAATGACCAATGTCGAGACCAATGTAGAAAATACAATACTAACATCAGACGACCATAACATATCAGCGCAAGAAAGTGATCCCAAAAAACTGCAGTCAGTGGATTATGATGATGAAAGTAAATTTACATTAGAATTTCTTAACCTACTATTTTATTAAATAGTAAAATATTTTTCAGGTTCTTTAGTTGAAAGTCCTGCTGATGATTCGGATCTAGATCTGAACTATACGCCTGATGATGAAACTTTACGAATAAAAAGAAAGACAAAATTCCATGATTGTATACCTTCCCATTTTGGTGCGTTATTAGTATTTTTTTTATAGAATGTTTTGTAAAACTTAACTTCATTGCAGATTCAGACATTGGTACGGAAAGTCATAAAGATAAGATATAACGAGAACTCTCCAATAATACAAAAAAAAATCTCAAAAGAAGAAAAGAGCAAGAACAGAAAAGCAGCAAATAGAACACCATTTAAAAAAAGTATCATGTTTTTTTTACGCATGTTCTTGTAAAAAAAAAATGTGCAGATCAGTTTTCAGATGAAAGACAAAACGAAATTTGCCAGGCATTTTGGAAACATACTTTTGGAGAGAGGCGTCAATATTTTAATACACACATAGAATTTAAAACAATTAAGCAGAGAAAAACTGATAGTAATAATAAAAGGCAGTGCTCACTTTCTTATACTATGGACAAATCTGATGGGACGAAAGTTCAAGTATGCAAACTTATGTTTTTGCATATACATGGATTACACGACGGCATGAACGTGTAATCCATGTATATGCAATGGAACGAATGAACGGCATGAACACTGACGGCATGATAACTGAATTTAAGAGGAAACAAAATGTATCAAAAGGGCTTGATATTTTTACTGATAAACGTGGAAAGTCAACGCCTTCAAATAAGAGAGATGGATAACTATTTAAGCAACATATAGAGTTTTACAATCCACAAGTTTCCCATTACAAGCTGTCCCATGCTCCTAATAGAAGATATCTGCCTTCGGATTTAAGTGTAACATCTATGTGGAAAGACTTTTGTGAACATCATGAAAAGGTCTCGTATGAAAAATATTGACATGAGTTTCATTTGTTAAACATCGGGTTTGAGGAACCCAATCAAGACGAATGTAGTGATTGTATATTACATAAAGAACATGAAAAAATCTGTAAAGAATCAAGAGAATCTTGCACTACATGTACCAATTTTGACAAACATCATTTATTGTATGTTGAAGCAAGAAAAGCTTACGAAGATGACAGGGACAAAAAAATGATATCCAAATTCATTTGGAGTTTATAGTGTGGACATGCAAAAAGTTCTCCTTTTACCAAAAATGTCTCTAAAGTCGTCTGTTTTTGTCAGAAAGTTAGTTGGGTTCAACGAAACATTTGCTTCGCTGCTAAACAATGAGGAAAATATTTGTGTTTTGTGGCATGAAGCCATTAGTGGTAGATTAGCAGAGAGATGTAGAATACTACATATTTTGGTGCGACAACTGTAGTGCCCAAAATAAAAATTGGAGGCTTTATGCTGCATTCGTATCTATTGTAAATTCTAACTAAATATTCTAAATAAATATTCTAACTAAATCTGGGGACCAAAATGCATAACAATTAAATATTTTGAAGCAGGTCATTCTTATATGAAGACCGATGCTGTTCACGGCCAAATAGGCAAAGCTTTAAAGAAGAGAGCTAACGTTTACGACTTGAATGAATTAAATGAACTTATTCTTACAACATCAAAAAAAACAAAACACTGCTTATGTCTTATGAAGACTTTTATGAATTTAAAGAAGGGGCAAGGCAAAAGAAAAAAGCAGGTGAAACAATGCCAATGCTAAACGAAGTTAAAGTAGCAGAATTTCGAAAGGGTTCCAAAAATTTATTTTTCAAAAAAAATCATACGGATTTGGAATTTATTTCAAGTGATTTTTTAAAACTTAAATAAAATTTAAAATTACCAGATGTAAAAAAAAATAATAGGGGTATCAACCGTTATAAAAAAGAATGCCTTCTTAAATATTTAGTGCTATCAATGCCCCCGGTAAAAAAAATCTTTTGGGAAAAACTTCCAACTTCGGAAACTTCTTCTGACTTGCTTTTAACGCGAAACTGAATTACCTAGTCTAGTAATAGTTACCAAAGATTAGTATTACTTTTTTGTTACTATCAAGCTTTAACATTTTTATTTTGTTCTATTTTGGCTGTTTTTCTTTGTCGGTTTTCTCAAAATATATAATTTTGTATAAAATTGTCGTTTTCTTTACACATTTTTTTGTCTCATAAAAAAATAGAAAATTTTGTCATAGCAATTCAGCATACTATTATTTTCCTTAGTAACACTACTAAATAAGATACTACTTTAAACATAGCATCTGTAGGTACTATTTGTTTCCTTTGCAAAATTACAAGTTTGGATATAGCAAATCAAGATACTATTTATTTCCTCGGTACCTCTAATAATTTTTTCATAGCAACCTAAGATACTATTTTATTCCTTGGCACTATTAGGATTTTGCTGACAGAAAAAAAAAGTAAGTCCTATAAAAGCTAAAAACAGGCGCCAAAATAGAAAATAAAGTAAGAATTAGACATCTCGAATTTAAAAACCCCTAGAAGCTAAATCCCATTCATGTCACTGTATAAATAAAGTAATGGCTAATTAAAACATTTAAATTTGATTTTGTAAAAATGTTGGAAAAATGACTTACTATGTTTTACCATTTCACGGGAGATCTCGTCTCTTGGTCTTTTCTATTTTTGCTTGATGCACGGTTTTCACATAAAAAAATAAAAACCAGTTTTCTGCATAGTCGCTTCGCTCCTGTACTTTTGGTCCGTGGGGACCAGTTTAAAACCTTTAGGTCCTGTCAGTGATGGGTCTTTGGGAGAATTTTTTTTAAAAAATCACAAATTATCAGGTGTACTTAAGTCTGGTTAGTCGAGAAGGCCAAAGTTTATATGCGAAGGAAAGAGAGGACCAGTTATTGGGGTATCATGCTTCAAGGAACCATAATGTATTTATATAGTCGCGTTGTGTATCAGTATAGTGTGTTATATGCAATACCAAATACCAAATATCAACCCAATCGGACAAATAGTAAAAGGGTTGTGAAAGTCAAGAGACTTTCATAAGCAATAAGAGATTCAATATGTCGAATATCTGTCAAAATTTTTTAATTGCATCCTAAATAAACTCCAAATAGCAAATTTCAATCAAATCGGACAAATAGGAAGAAAGTTTTGATAGATTTGTGACCTTTAAATTCAATATTTTAAAAATTTGTAAAAAATAAAGAATTGTATACTAAATAAACCCCAAATGCCAAATTTCAAACCAGTTTGGCAAGAAAAAAGGACTTTTTTGTAAGACGTCAAAACTTTGCCGAATTTTCCTGGCCTCAATACACAATTTTCCCATTTTATATGGGCATATTCAAAGCTTTAGAAATCATTCACTAGCTTTTCCAGATCATTTCCACCCATTTTAAGCCTCTAATTTTTAAAATAAAAAAGTAAACAAAGAAATTTCCGCCATTAATTGTCAACCACGCGGGACACGTCATCGAGCCATAAGCTTGTAGCCACAGCATTCCACTGAGCTATTTTTGGGGTTTTTCAAAGAAAATGGCATTTTAATGGAAAACGGTAATATTTAAACAAAACGGCTTTTAATGGATTATAAATTTCGCGGGTCTGAGGGCAAAAATGGTTTTCGCATGTGGCATAGGTATGCCAGTATTAAGCGTCAAAGTCAAAAAAAGGTGTAGAGCAAAAACTACTCTACTCTAGATGATTGTAGAGTGTATTAAAAAATAGATTTTAAAAAGTATTAAAAATGTTGAAAGCATGGAATCTCCAAGTGCCACCCCTAAAAAGTTATTAAATAAAAGTAGATTTTATATGTTCAAATTTTCAGACCTCCATGGGGAAAATTTATTATTGCTCGGCCTATATCGTTCACAAAATTTCGGTTACATGACGTTTGACAAAAGATGAATCTATTTTTTCATAAAACCCTTTTTTCGGAAATAAGTACCGTTTGGCGGAAAAGTCCAAAGAACTGAAAACGCCAGAACTCGTTAAATTTTTTTTTTCAAAAAAAACTCCAAATATGTCATTTCTCCTATAAAACTAAGTTTTATAAAAATTTTCTTTTAGCCTCTGGACCACTGAATTTTTTTTTACTCAAAATTGATCGCTTATATATACTCACCCTGTATGCGGATCTGGCCCAAAAAGTACAGGGCTCAATGGCTTAAACACCCATTAAGCCTTATGTCTTAAAAATTTTAAGTCGTTTAAAGGCTTGAAATTTGAGTTATGGCAAACGAAAGGAATTTTACCCATTTTTGACAATTTTTTGACTTTAACTTGGTACCGCTCCCTTTGTGGGTACCGGAAAAAAAATTGTTTACGGATCATTATTCTCAATGTATTAAGAGATGGCATGCCAAAATTCATCGCTTCGCTACCCATACAGCGAAAGATATGAATTTTGAATTTCCCAAAAAAACACGAAAATTAGTGTCGGACGTGGCGCCCTTATACCGGGTGTTCATTTGAAAACTTCCCACCACGGATTTATCGAAAACCACTGTTTAAAAAAAAAAACGCCGAAATACGTCAAAAGGTTTGTCAAAAGGGACAACTTTCTAACCTAAAATTACTTCACCCCCTTTCACCCTCAGCCCCCCCAGGGTCGGTCATCCCCTTAAAAATTTTAAATGGCAAGGGGTATCGATAATAGCTTGCTTTCGAAGTCTTTTATTTTGACGTTTGATTTATTTAAATCGGTCGATTCGTTTTCGAGAAAATTAGAAAAATCTTTGTTTATCTTAATTTGTTCAGATAGAACACAAAAACATGAAAATATCAGTTTTTATTTCAATGAGTGTTCAAAGTGTTGCCCGTTAGGGTTTGCCAAATCTACAATTCGTTTATAATTTAAAACGGAAACTACCAACATAAACAGCAATTCCGAAGATTAGAAAAAAATAAATAACAACCGGAATTTTTTTCCGCATTCTTTTCATCTACACAGATATCCTGGGCGAACTGTATTTATTGTTATACCTGCTTATTTATTTATAGTTGCTAAGGATATAAAGGAATAAAGAATCAATTTTGCTGTCAGTTACATTTGTGAGTCTTGGAATAGTGAAAATTTATTTGTTGAATTGAAGATTTTACTTCCAAAATGGTTTACACACTAGCCGAAAGAGTGGAAATTATTCTAATCTATGGTGCCCAAAATCAATGTGCTCGGCAAACTGCCGTCACGTTTAACGCCAGACATCCGGAAAAGATAACTTCGCATAGGTATGTTTTGGACCTTGTTACTAAGTTTACTGAAACTGGATCTGTTGCAAATAAAAAACGTGATCATCGGCGAATTTTGGATGAAGCCGCTTAAGTTGAAGTTTTGGGTCATTTTGGAATAAATCCTAATACTTCATTACGGAAAATTGTTGCTGCCACTGGTATTTCATTAGGCTCTGTTCACACAGTTACCAAACTTCATAAATTTCATCCATTCAAAATGAAAAATATTGCAAGAGTTAACCGAAGACGATTTTGATAGGCGAGTTGAGTTTTGTAAAAAAATGACTGAATCGATTAATGATAATACTATTCGTGTAAAGAATATCTTCAGCGATGAATGCACATTTTATTTAAATGGATTTGTTAATAAGCATAACTGTAGATATTGGAGCAATGAAAATCCTCATGCATTTGTGGAAGGGCATACCCAGTACCCTCAAAAAATTAATGTATGGGCAGGCATTTTAGGAAATAAAGTGATTGGGCCATTATTTATTAACGGAAATTTAAATGGAGACATTTATTTGGATATGTTGCAAAATACCATCAATCCGCTTATCACTGAATCCATTGAAAACCAAATCGATGATGATGGAAACCCTATACTTGATGAGGCTGAAATATATTTCCAGCAAGACGGCGCTCCTCCTCACTATGTTCTTCCCGTTCGGCAATGGCTAGACGACGAGTTTCCAGATAAATGGATAGGGCAAAGGGGGCCTATAGAATGGCCTGCTAGATCTCCTGATATAACGCCGTTAGACTTTTTTCTATGGGGTCATTTAAAATCTATTGTGTTTACTCTCCAACCTGAAAGTTTGGATGAACTTCGTCACCGCATCATCGACAGCTGCCATGATATCCCACAACATGTTTTTGAAAATGTCCGTCAGGAACTTAAACATCGCCTTTATCATTGTTTGGCCGCCAAAAACGGGCAACATTTTGAACACTTATTGAAATAAAAACTAATATTTTCATGTTTTTGTTTTCTATCTAAACAAATTAAGATAAACAAAGATTTTTCTAATTTTCTCGAAAACGAATCGACCGATTTAAAAAAATCAAACGTCAAAATAAAAGACTTTGAAAGACCTTTTAAACAAGCTATTACTCGATACCCCTTGCCATTTAAAAGTAAAAAAAAAAAAAAGGGATGACCCTGGGGGGCAATGGATGAAAGGGGGTGAACTAATTTTAGCTTAGAAAGTTGTCCCCCTTGACAAACCTTTTGACATATTTCGGCGTTTTTTTTAAATAGTGGTTTTCGATAAATCCGTGGTGGGAAGTTTTCAAATGAACACTCTGTATATAGTCGCTAACGCTCCTATATAAAAAATGCGTTAGAAGACGACTTACTTTTTAAAGATGAAAAGGGGAAAAATTTTTCCGCTAAAATTAAATGCTGTTTTATTATTTCCACTCGCAAATACGTGCAGAGAGACCTAAAAAGTTGTAACAATCCTGATCAAACAGTGTTATGATCTGGATATTTCAAAAAATTAGTTCTGTACAAATATTTTTTTTTAGATTAACGTTTAATTGAAAGTTACTGGGTATCATAATTAGAACTAATTAGGAGTTTCGTAATTGTAAAGCGTATATTAGTCTCATGAAACATTTTTTTCGTTATAATATGTCCAGTAAGAAAATTATATAATTATAATTTTCTTACAAATAAAATATATTAAATAGTTCCTGTTAGAATTAACTATTGGGTAGTTTAAATACCTATAATACAAACACAGAAAGTATGGAAGAACTACTAACTTAATGAACGGTTAAAAAGCATTATGCAATTATTGTTATAATTTAATAGGTGGGTCTACAAATTTTTTTTCATTGTTTAAAATTACTTTTAAGGTTATTTATTATCGGTGCCTATAAAAATCTTATTCCTATGTACGTAAATAGTTAAGCAAGGAATTACATTTGGACAATTTTTTTTATTACATTTACACAAATAGAGAAATGGTAATTTTTTTACAAAAAAAATTGTCGCCAATTTTTTTTATGTCTTATCTTTTTTAATGAATGTTAATTAAAGCAAGACAAAAACTAATATAGATGCGTCAACTTGCAAAGTTAGAATGCCAATAATTTTTTATGATTATAAAAAATTTATAAATTATTAAGACCGAAGTGAAAAAGTGTTTTGATAGTTTTCAAGTTAGTAATAAAATTAATATTGGTATTTTTTCCATTTTTCTATATACAGCATTATTTATGGGCCTAATAATGCTAAATAACAGCAGATTTCGTTTAAAAGAAGAATTAGATTAAGTTAAATTTTTCTAGTCTAAATGTCAAAGACAACCAAGATACATAGTGATAAACTTAATGTAATATTTTTGAATTTTGATTATAAAGTCAGCATTTATCCTTCGTTTTTACTAAAATTTGAATAATGGGTTTGTTTTTATATGGTATATCTTAAAATTAACATTTTGATTGATGAACTATTTAAATTGCCTGCTCTTTACCTGACTTGACCTTGCTGCCATCTCTCTCCTTTTATATGTATGTCTTTTAATTAATTTTGTATTTTATTATGTAGGTACTTTCAGCAACGTTTGTATTGTCAATCTATTTTCTTTTTATAATTTCTTAGTTTTTTTTTTTTGGTTTGTTAATAATAATAATAATAATCTTTATTTATCAAGTATAAGTATATACAATGAAAAGACAAGAGTGCAGTTGAACATAATTTGTTCAGCTGATTTATACATTTATCCTTAAGGAGATGTAGATATACACTCCTTTATTAACATAAAAAAATATCCTAAAGCTAACAAATTCAAAAACAAAAATATTTTTTTTTATAATCTATCATAAAACTAGATGATGTGTGGGTACAAGATTTGATTATTGGCGGAACTAGCCATTAAATAAAAAAGATTGGGGCAAGGATGAGACATAGTTTTTAATATGATTAAAGAAAGCTGAGATAGAGCAGACTTGTAGGGCTAAGGGGAGACTATATGTAAAAGATATCTCGAATTTTGCGGATTGATGTCTAGGTATGATGATCCCATTGAATCGCAAATTAAGGGTATTAACATCTGTCCTGAATGTGATTTTTTGAAACAAATATTGAGGAGACTTTACTTTATTATTTTATGATACAACACACATCTATGAATAAAACGTCTCTGTTTCATATTTATTCACCCGGTGGCCAAAGTTTATGACTTGTTGGTTGTTTACGGCGAACTACGTTGTCTTACCATGAATAAATCTTAAACAATATTTTTGAACTCGTTCTATTTTCTCACAATACTCTGCAGTTAAACAAGGTCCATAAACAGCATCACAATAATTAAAAAAGGAAAAAGAACCATTAAATCGCATAAAACTTTTTTAGTTTTTTGATTAAAGTACAGTCTGGAGTTATATAAGGCATTATTGCATATACGTTTTTGAATGCACATAGAAATATGTTTTTCAAACCTTAATTCGTTATCTAAAATAAGCCCCAAATTTTTGCATTCTGTTTTCATAGGAAGAATCTTATCGCAAATCTTTAAGATAACTCTTTTAGTCACATGTTTTAAATTAATAGGCCATCACAAAAAATCTACTTGGGTTCAATTGGAGAACATGGTCTTAAGAAATTTTTTATAGTCTGTTTAGATCTTCAGTTATAGAAAGACAACTATGAGCCAGTAACGAGGTCGAAAAAGAGTAATATATTTGAGTGTCATCTGCATACTTTTGTATTTTGCAGTGTTTTAAAAATTTAGGAAATTGGAAAGTATATAAAATAAAAAAAATTGGTCCCAAAATTAACCCCTAAATTAACGCCAAGATAATATGATTTATTGCCATTCAAAACCACCCTTTGCTGAGGATTCATAAGATAATTTTCAATTAACCTGATTAAACGCTGATGAAAACCAAGATATTCCAAGACTAGAAAAAATATATGATGGTCTATGGTATCAAATGCCTTGGAATAATCGAGTGTAACCAGAATAGTACAATTACCTTTATCAATAGATCTAAAAAAAGTCATCCGTTACATTAAGAAGAGACGTAGCACAACTGTGACCTTTTCGAAAACCTGATTGTGTAGCATCAATCAACTTTTCAGACTCCACATAGTCCTACAATTTGATTCTCCAGGGCTCGTTCAATAACCTTAGACAATATTGGAAGGATGAAAATGGGCCTTAAGTCATTAAGACCCTTTACAATATTCCTTTTCGGTGTTAATATTAAGGTTACTATATTTTATTTATTTATTTATTTACGGAATCCATTTACAAAAGTGTTACATAGCATACCCATACAAACATATATATTCAGATACAAAACTATCTATAAATCAATGAAAGGTGTAGATGAGTTAGTTAATTAATTAAAGCCCCTATGAGATAATATTCTTTAACTGCCCCTTAAAAGATGTAATCCGAGATCAAAAAAGCTTATCTGTCCTGACAGACCATGAGCACTTCGAGCCATTCGTGTAATTGGCGTATTAATGCCATAATTGGTATGGTGGAATGGGACTGAAAATATTTCTGATTGTCTATTCAATCTGGAAGGCACCTTAAGTTTAAAAAGAGACAATAACTCGGGACAATCTATAGTAGCATTTAAAACCTTATGCATAAAACATAAATCGAGTAATGTTCTTCGTGACTCTAATGTGGGTAAGTTCAGGTTATCCCTGACCCACTGATAGTAATACTCCTGTCTCTTGTAACCACATCTAAAAGCAGCCACCCTTAAAAATTTATTTTGAGTTTTTTCAATCTGCTCAATGTAGCAGTTATATGACGGGGCCATACTCCAAGATGAGCCTACCAAGAGAGCAATAAAGTAATCTAAAAGTAAACAAAGACAAATCAGTTGTAGACCGTTGGATAAAACCCAGTTCATTGCCCTACCAGTCACCTGATTGATTGATGTGACTTTTAAAAGACAACCTGGAGTCAATAAATATTCCTAAGTCAGAAACCTCTGGTTTGACACCAATTGCTAATTATTTATTTTATAAAGAAAAGCAGTAGGATTTCTTTGCTTAGAAAAAGTAATCTTATGGCACTTATTGATATTAAGGGACATTCTATTCAAGTGGCACCAATCAAAGAACAAATTAAGGTCTTTTTGCAGGAGCACAGCATCAGAAAGGGATGTGATAGGCCTAAATAGCTTCACATCATCAGCAAACATTAGCACACGACAATTTTCAAGTTTCCAAACTAAATCAATCAAAAAGAGGCAAAACAAAACAGGGCCTGAGTGAGAGCCCTGTGGCACCCCAGATGGCACCAAAATTTCAGAGGAACATGTACCTCCAAGATTAACAATCTGGATTCTACCTCTGATGAATCCCGAGATCCATTGAAGAAGAGGCCCCACAATACCTAAAGCTTCTGCAAGAGTACCCCATAGTTAACCCTATCAAAAGCCTTGGAAAAATCTGTATATATTGAGTCAACCTGAAGTCCCTTCTCCAAATAGAGGTAGAGGTAGTTGACATACAGCACCAAATTAGCATCAGTAGATCTGCCTTTTATAAATCCAGATTGCTCAGGATTAAATAAAGATTTAAAACTCCAGGCAATCCTATGACTGACCAGGCAGTCAAGCAGCTTTGGCAACTCAGATTGGTTACACACAGCCCGATAATTGGAAATTTCATTTCTACTACCAGATTTAAAAATGAGTTTTAGAAAACATCTCTTCCAGAGAGTGGGATAAGAACCAGTACTTAGAGATTTGTTAAAAATGAACAGTATTGGTTTCGTAAGAACACAAACACATTACTTTAGGAAGAATGTCGGAATCCCATCTGGTCCAGCGCAAAGCTTATTCTTAGAGGAAGTAATAACCTCATAAACATCATGCGTTGACAGAGTTAAATTGCTCAGACAAATTGATTTATGAAAATCAAAAGATGGTATGTCATTGCCTTGCTCATCCGAATAGACGGATGAAAAGTATTCTGCAAACATATTCCCAGTATCCGAGATATTCATACCAATCCTGTTATTGTATGTCATTCTGGAGGGAAGGCTAAAACCAGTTCTTTTATTTCGAATATATGACCAGAAGAACCTCGGATTGCTAGCAAGATTCATTTCCACCTTATTAATATATTGTTGATAGCAAAACTCTCTTAAGTACTCACATTGATGTCTCAAAAATACAAATTCATCATATTCCTGCTGTTGACCACGAATTTTAAACTTTTTGTGAATTTGCTCCTTTCTTATGATCAAACTGCGAAGCTCTGAAGAAAACCAACATGGAGAAGAAGAACTTTTGTACCTCTTTAGAGGAATAAACCTTTCCATTGAGGAGTAGATCAGATTATAGAAAATTGAAACTATGACATCAATAGATGTCTCTCCCAAAAACAATTGATTCCAGTCTATCCCAGCAAGACAATCGTTAATTGCTATGTAATCTCCCTTGCCAAAATCATAAAAATATTCCTCATATATCATAGCATCAGAATTTTCTGCACAACAAAAACTAATTGCTGTATGGTTCAAGCTATTCTCAAAAATCTTGTCTATTGCACGTTTGACACTAATTAAATCTGAGCTATTAAATACAAGATCCAAGGCAACCCCGTTGGTATTTAAAACCCCATTTACCTGAAAAAAGTTATAGAAGCTAAAGCAGTTGGCCAGAGAAAGCACAGGCTCTCTGTCATTCTCCAGACAACCACCAACTGACCACCAAACCAAGATCATCATTCTCCCATCTAGCATGTGGTAAATTGTAATCACCTGCCAAGGCAAACAAACTACTTGAATATCTATTATATACATGTTCAATGGCTTAAATAGGCTTGAAGTGGAGATGGAGATGGTATATAAATGCAACCAACAACAAAGCTTTGATTGTCAATTGTAAAAGTCAAATAGATCTGATAAATATCCACATCAACAAGTGGGATACCAATTTTATGTGTACATAAACTCTTTTTAGCCGCAATCAATTACCCATTGAACGATCATATCTATATAAATCATAGTTTGGTACTCCAATTTCACCATCTGAATATTCAGATGTTAACCAAGTCTCTGCAATCATAACAATATCATAGCAGCAGCAACTAAGTGCCTGCTGAAAATCTTTTATTTTAGTTCTCATACCACCTGTATTAGCATAATACATGCAAACACCTGAACCAGAAGGGCCATCCCGCACTAAATTATGGTTTGATTCATTTGATTTTAATGAAAATTTATCTTCGTTTATTATTTAACCAAAATTTTCGCAAGATAACCCCTCTAGGCCAGTTATCCGGCCTTAAAAAATCATCCCTACAATCACCGTTAATGCTTATCTTAAAAGAAATAGTCTCACCCTTAACTGGCAACAATTCTACTTTAGGGTCCCTAATTTGAGGGCACCGCTTTTTAATGTGCTCTTCAATAAAACCAGGGGTCGCTCCCATTTTAACACGTCCCAGATAAAAATATTCCCTATTTACTGAACCTGCGAAATTTTCATCACCTCGAAAGTCCGCTTCTCCTAAAACCAGATTCCGATTACGATTTGTATTTGTACGTTTTCGATTTTGTCCCAAAGTAAATCCCTGTTGCAGATGGTCGCCCCCAACATCCGTTGCTCCAGAGTTCCCAGTCTCAGCTGATTCATTGTTTATGTTTACCTTGTCATTGTCTGAGTGACGTTTCTCCGCCGTTGCTCTTTTAGGAAACAAAGAAGAAAAGGAAGTTTTAGCGGCATCTACCTGTTTCACTCTACTTTGAACAGCTGATTCAAAGATATTTCTGCTGTTGGATTGTTGCTGGCGTTGTGGGGAAAGTGGATACGGTAGCGGCGGTGTCACGTTGTCAGGAACTGCCTGGATATTTAGGTTGTCATTTTTATTTTTATTCTGCAGCAAGAATCTTACTAGGTCCTTGTTACTGTCAATGACATTCTTGGCCCAGTTTTCCAGCTTGTTTTGAAGGCGTTCTTCTATACCTTCCAAAGATTCATTTATAAGGCATTTATAAGTATTAATCAAACTATTTGTTAACTGTGTGGACACCAGAAGTACTAGGCTCTCCAGAATTCTCCAAATTGCCTTCAGAAGTAAACTTATTGAAGTTATCTATGCAATCCTTGCACCATATCAAGACGGTTCTATTTTTAGCGATTGCACATCTAATCTCTTGCGATGATATTTTACTACAATCCCTACAAGAAACTTTTATAGGGTAGTATCTAGTATCACCACCTTCCTGTATGAATAAGGTGGCATCGGTTTTAATAATCGTTATTCGATCCTTTTTGCCCCAAATCAACTTAATTTTTTTTAAATGTAATAAGAATTGTATTTTTTATAGACAAATAAAATGTTTTGAATTTGAAATTGCTTTATTGTACTTCAAATGAATGATCAAATACAAAAGATGCAAAAATCTAATAGGTTAAAGTCTGGACTTCGTGCTGGCCAAGGACTTCGACTGCCATGTCATACGTAATAAGTAATAATAAATAACAATAACTAACAGAAATAACAATAAGAACGTTATAAAAGGTGATAGATAATGTTTCTATCTATTTTATCTTGAATACATTGAAAGCTTTAAATGTACACCCTGTATCTTGTCTTTGCCTTTTGGACTAAAAAAATGTAACCCTCATTTTTTTTAAAGGAATCTGCTATTAAATTATTTGCCATTATTTATGGGACATCCTGTATATCAGAAGCAAATGCAAAGTTTGGCAACTTTGTAAACACATCTTTATTGACCATAAGTTTGGCACTTGTTAATTTTTTCTATCAATATCACTACAATGTGGGTAAAAAAGTCTTACGGTTTCCAAAATTGTTATAGTGCTAACTAGTATTACAGAAAACGGGCTTTACCAATATACTTGGAGCATTTACTGTTTTTTAAGTTTAAATTTAAATTTTTATTTAGTGTTTTGAGAGAGAGCAAAAAAATAGTATTACACTATTAACCAGCAAAATTTATTAAATAAGCCAATAAGTTCTATAAATAGATGCATGTCATTTCCACTAATTAAAGTTATAAAATTACATAATATGTAAAATATTTTGAACACAGGATACACTTAATTAAAATGTAGCGTTTTGTATTATTTCTTATATAATCACGGACAAAAACCAAAAAATTTAATGTCGCTATTTACTTTTTAGATAAAGTAAAACATATTTATATTCATGATTATTTTGAAACGCTATTGTATTAAAAGTTCTGACAGACGTAGTAGAGCAAACTCTGGAAACGGACAATTAAACTATAAATTTTAATAAAAAATTATGGGTTTAATTAATTTTTTTATTTATCGTTAATTTCCTGGTATTGGCCTGTTGAAAATAATTTATTATTATTATTATCATTTTAAGGATCTAGCATCATCATCACAATATTTTTTTAAATAAACAGATAATTAAAACAGAAATTAATGGATAATAATAAAAATTAAATGGCCTACATTTGATTTACTAAAGGTACAGCTGGTCTTTGTCTTCAATATTCTTATTTGCACCTTCTAAAAATATTATGTGTCCTATCGAAAAATTAATATTTTTTTTATATTTTAATTTTCTTAAACACACTGTACACATACAAATGTATTTTTCTAAATAATGCTTGTGAAAGGTACTTTACAGTACCATACTAAACTTCTAATTTCTTTATTTTCTTAATCTATTTAATATGTTCACTGTGCCAAATGTTCATTATTACTTCCAACTTCAGCCCACTTTATTCAGTATTATATGTTCTTATTTTTCAGGAATCCATCCTAGACATTTTCTAATTAAATATTTGTCATCATGTTATATATTTTTATGTTTTTTTTAATTTTATCTTTAATCTACATATAATATGCTAATTAGAGTTACTAGTATGGGTACAATAAGGAACACACACACTTACCTTATTTAGACGCGGATCCCTAAGATGATCAATACCTCTGACTTGCCCAGGGGTAACGATATCTCCCACCACTTCATGGTAACACCTTTTAGGTTCTTCATTTAGAAAATTGAGTGACTCCACTATCAAAGGTTTCTGACAGCTTACAGTTAATCTTGAAGACCTCGTAAGTCCAGCTCTGCAAAAAAACATATATTATGAAGGAGGCTATAATTTATTAATTTGATATATTGAATAATTAATTGTAAACAACAGTAGCATATTGTAAACTAAAAAGTATTTTTTTAAATTTCGCGTATATGTTATTATTTGAAGTTAAAGGCCATTTGTCCGCTAAATGGTTATGTCCGGCTTACTGGTGAAGTCACCCTAACTAGAATTAGTATTAATATTGTAAACTTTAACATTCATCAAATGTAATTTACTTTTAATAAATAAATAAATAAATAAAAATCTAAGATGAAGGCTAAGGACCACTCAGGGACTACTAACTTCTATAAGAAAGAGAGACAACCTTGTAATCAATGTACATTAAATCCAAATAACACAGATTTACTTAACAGATACAATATCTATAGAAATATTCTTACAAAACTTACTATAAAGAAAACTAAATATCAGTACTACAAAGCAAAGGTTCAAAACTGCAATAATGATCTAAAAAAGACTTGGAATGTGGTAAAAGAGGCCACTAATGACAATAAAAAACTGTGAAATAAAAAAGATTGTTGACGAAAATAGCAGAATCCTGACTGATACCGCCTTGATGACTAATGAATTTAATAATTATTTCAGTAAAGTAGGACAAAGGTTGACACATAAAATTAAAAAGTCAAGACAAATTATATAGAAAGAACCGAAACTAACTTAAATTCCTTTTACTTCACTCCTTCTACAGAAAATGAATTTATATTACAAATCAAAACCTTTAAAAATAATAGAGCAAGTGGAGATGATTTAATTACTTCCGAGACGAATGAAGATAATTACAGTCACTTATTAAAATCTGTGTTGCATATTATTGTCAACTGAATTTCTAGTGGTGAAATTTATCCAAGTGTGCTTAAAAACACAAATATAGTGCCTACTTTTAAACAAGGAACTATAGAGTTAATCACAAACTATAGGCTCCAGTGGCGAAGCGTGAACTTTTCTTTCGCGTAGACAAACAATAAAAATTGTTAATTAGAAAAAAATGTGTATTCAATATTATTCACTTTAATGAAATAGAAAATGAAAGCGCATGAAATATTAACTGAAAGAGAAAAATATGTAGTGATATAAAAAAGAAAAAAATAATTACTACTAGCATAAAAAGATAGATAGATAAAAATAAATACTACTTACAAAAAAAACACAACATAGGTATAACCATAACTTATAAATCCATAATATCCATTATTTTAAAATTAATTAAAGACAAATAAAAACACAACTAAAATACAATTGCCAATATCAAACAGTCGTTCATAAATAACCCCTAAAATATCCACTAAAAAAATATTTTTTATACACCCAAAAATAAAAATACTAATTATTAAATAAGTAATAGGCTGAATGCTGATGCGGCCGGACCTCTGTAGCCTGCTTGATGCGTATTTGGTTCAATTAGATGCTCCAAATTTCAGAAGACAAATATCAATGTGTCTTCCTGGGGCTTGTATACATTAATTGGATGTCATCCCTGTATTTTTATCTTAATCGGTGCGGCAGGCGGGGCGCGCCTTAGATATTATAGATAGATAGATAGATATTATAGCCGTTTAGATACTATATAATAATAGTAAGGAGAGCGACTACATTCTGTGTAATTTTTTTTTAATTTGAATTCAACAATTACATGAAATAATTACGTAATAAATTAATGAGAAATAACTGGATAATTTTGGGTAGACAGTGTCTACCTTGTCTACTCGTAGGCTTTGCCACTGATAGGCTCATTGCTATAACAAGCACATTAAGCAAACTAATTGACAAGTGCATTAAAGTCACACTAGTCTTTCATAGAAAGTATTGACTTGTTTTCAAAAAACCAATTTGCTTTCAGAATGAATGCCTGTACTGAGAATGCACTTTGCCAGGTAACAGAGGCCATTGTAATGAGAATGTTTTTGGATTTGACACTGTGGCACATTATATTCTACTAGAGAGGCTGGACAAAATGCGAATTAGGGAAATTGCAAATAACCTTATAAAGTCATTCTTACATAAAAAAACACAAAATGTTAAAGTTAAAAATTATCTAAATAATTCAGTCTTTGTTGACTATGGTGTGCCACAGGGTATTGTGCTTGGTCCCTTTCGTTTTAATGTTTATATTGATGGCACACTTTCAGTTTTGGATGAAGGGAGGTATATTGTTTTGCTCACAATACTTAGTTTTTGTTGTAAGAGAAACAACTATTAAACAGGGAGAAATTGCAATTTCAAAAATAAAATGCTGGTTAGATAATAGTTTATTGTGATTAAATATTGACAAGACAAAAATTTCTTACTTTTGCCTTGATTAGGAAAACATTAAATGACTTTCATAAATTAAAAATGCACAGTGCAGATTGTGACCCTGATATGGGTGTTTGTGATTGTGGGGAGGTGGAAAGGGTGAAGTATATAAAATATTTGGGTATGCATCTAGATGAATGTTTAAAATAGACCAAACATTTGGAGTATGTCACTACTAAAATAAGAAAAGTCATATATAAATTTTATGAAAATGCAACATTTTGGCCTTTAAGCTACTAAACTTTAAACTTTTAAACAATTTACTTTTCTCTTGTAGAGTCTCTTAGCAATTATGGGATAATTGTTTAGACTCCTGCAAGAATGTCTTAAATAGTTTAGATGTTGCTTAAATATATCTATAAAAATAATTATATTTAAAACAAAAAGATATCTGAGCCAGTATTATTCCAAGAAAGTAACCTTTAAAAGGTGGAGCAACTATACATTAATGCTGTAATAAGATTTATGCTTAATAATGATTATTATAAAAATGTAATAACTCATAAATTCAAGGCATGCTGCAAATCAAAATCTTTCCTTGACATCTGTAAACCATATTGCTGCAAAAAGGCATGTTAGGTCAGGTCCTAAATCAGGTCTTAAGATACAGTAGACACTCGATAGTGTGAATATCGGATAGCGGAAACCCCGCATAACGGAAACAGCAATATTTTATGCATTGACCACCGTATACCGTGAACAAACGATCAAATGTAATTGGATCGATAGTTCGCCAGTAACGTAGGCAAAAGCCGGTGCTTCCCCGATATGCTGTTTTTGGCGTTCTTCGAATCGATAGGCGCCGTGAATCTATTGTGTGTTAAGCAAGGCAGGTTGTTATCATTTGTTTACATTAACACATACTATTAGTGTGGTTTTAAAGTTTAGTGGTTATAAAGTTTAGTGATTTTTATTAGTGTGACTTAAATTGTGTTGGTGTTGGGTTGGGTTGGGTTGGGTTCATGTCACTTAAAAAACCAAAGTGTTTAACCCTCTATGAAAAATCTCTTGTAATTCAAGACTTAAATAATGGACAAGGTGTTACATATTTAGCGAAAAAGTATATATAAATAAAAAAGAAAAAGGAACTGATTTCTAGTGCTATTAGAAACACGTATGTAGGACCAGGTAATAGACAAACCCTAAAGGGTTCCCAGTTTCCAAGAATGGAAAAAAGACTGTACAAGTATACATACCTATGTTCCGCTGGGTTAAGAGATTCTTGTAAGCCTCTCTTTATATCTCAAAAAACCCTAACTCTTTTTTCTCTTTTTATCTTAGAAACAGCTACTCTTTATTCATAAATGTCCTAAACCTGCCTCTAACACTGGTCATATGACTGGCCAGGTTAACGATTTTCCCTTACCAATCCCTACATCCTCCCTCACCAAGAACTCACTTATATACCTTAGCAAAAAAATTTACAACCATGTTCCTCTATGTATCAGACAAATTTTAGAAGTTAAGAGATTCAAAAAGGAATTAAAATCACTTTTATTATCCAGGGCATATTATAGCCTTGACGATTTTTATAATGATACCTTTTAACCTGTGCTCTGACATCATTTTAGTGTTTTAGTTTTGTTTCCTGTTAAATAATTTAATTTACTTCATCTAAATTCTGTTTTATTGACAGCTTTTCTTATTTTTTAATGAAATTTATCAAAAAGATGCTTTTTTTTTCTCAATCTGTTTTGTTATGATTAATTTTGGTAATGTGTGTAAATTTTATGGTAAAGTGTTTTAGATGTTATGTTTGTTTGAAATTTGAAATTTAAAGTGAATTTGGAATTTTTTAGTTTTTAGGATGCTTGTACACAAGATTTTGTTGTCTTACGTAATATAGCACATTTTCTTTCTTTCTTTTTTTCAAGTGGTTTCTTGACCAACGAAATAAACATTTAATGGTAAGTGGCGACATGATTATAGAAAAAGCAAAATCTATTTATTCACAGCTCAATGAAAGGGATAAATCATTTACCACTAGTGAGGGATGGTTACAAAGATTCAAAAAAAGATTTTGAATTCGTTTTTTAAAAATTTCTGGGGAAAAACTGTCATCTCAACCAGACCTTGTAGACCTATTTAAAATGGCTCTAAAAAATAAAATAACAGAGCTTGGAATCTCATTGGATCAAGTTTACAATGCTGATGAGACAGGACTTTACTGGAAATTATTACCAAAAAAAACATTTGTCTTGTCAACAGAAAAAACAGCTCCTGGTAGAAAATTGGAGAAACAAAGAATAACATTTTTGGCTTGCACTAATGCAACTGGGCTCCATAAAATTAAACCATTGGTGATTGGTAAAAAGGCAAAACCAAGTACGTTTAAAAATTTCGAGTGTCCTGTTGACTATGAACATTCTAAATCAGCTTGGATGACTGCCGCAATTTTTAAAAAATGCTTTCATTATTCGTTTGTACCACAGGTAAGTTTTCCTTATCTATAGTTTTGTTTTATGATTAGTACAACCATATTGTAATTTTTTTGAAGGTTAAGAGGTTCTTAAAAAATAAAGGTCTGCCATTGAAAGCTCTACTTCTTCTGGATAATGCACCATCGCATCCAACCGAAGAAGAATTAAAAAGTGAAGATGGACAAATTATAACCATGTACCTGCCACCTAATGTCACCCCACTCATACAGCCTATGGATCAAAATGTTATTAGGCTAACAAAATTGTACTACAGAAAAGGTCTTCTATCATCCATAGTGGCCAACAATACGAATGTCATTGATGCCTTAAAAAACCTGACAATAAAAGATGCAGTGATCAATATTGGGTATGTACCGTTTTCAACTGTCAGTGCAGGATTGTACTGTGCTGATTTTACTGTAATTTGTCGTTCCGATTTTATACAGCGTGCTGTTTTGCTCCAAAAAAGGAACAGTTTTCAGGACTGTTTTCACAACCACAACATAACCTGTAAAACCAAATCACCTGTTTCTGTTTTGTTTTCCGGTAGGGTGTTTTGCTTTATTAAAAGCAGACCACATTTGTTAATAAAATAAATATGACTGAAAAAGCAAGATGGTAAAAATAATAGAGGCAGAAAATAATTTTGAATACCACATTGAAGTTACACCGGAAGAATACGAAAGAGCCCAAACAGGTTAGTGCGTTGTATGAGAGCTTTTTAAGTGGTAAATTTTATTATTGTTAAACATTTTAAAACCACAATTATTATTTCAGACATGATCTTTGCAACCAAATTACTTGAAAATAATTCCCACAACGTAAACAAGAAGATTCAAGAAATCAACATCAACAACACTTCTGACGGTTTTGACATTCCCCCACTATTTTACTGTACCTACAGTAGCTTTTATCCCCAGTCAATCCAGTAAAGATTAATGACGTCACTGATGCATTTATGACGTCATTCAGTACTGAATCAGTAAACTGAAAGAAATATCGGAACGACGTCCAGTAAATTCAGTACTGACAGTTGATAACGGTACATACCCTTAATGTCTGCTTGGAATCATCTTGATTCTCAAGTTATCAAAAAATGTTGGAAAAACATTTTAAATGTGGTGCCCTCTACACATGATGTAGACAGTGAGGATGAAAATGTACCTCTTTCTCTCCTAAAACATCAATGGGACAGCACTGCTCAGAAACCCATATCTGAATCTCTTAGTCTTTTACATACATTAACACCTCAGGTAAATTATGTCATTTTATATTTGAATATTAAGTCTTAATTTGGATTACAATTTTTTTTTAGGGAACTTTTGAAGATTCTGACATTGTAGAGTGGAATCAGTGTGACAATAATTTTGCAGAGGACGACATTGAAAAATGTCAATCGGATGAAGCAGAAGTATTAAATGAGGTTGAGCAGAAACCCTCAAATAAAATTTCATTAGATAGGGCAATTAATGCCTTTAATATAGCGATTCTGTGGACAGCAGAGGAAAATGAAATTGACTTAAATGACCTTGTAGTCTTAAAAAAATTAAGAGAGAAAGCTGTGATGTTAAAAGTAAAACAACCTAAAAAACAAACAAAAAATTCGGACTTCTTTAAGAAAACCTAATTTCTTAAAGTTTGAAATTTGTTGTATCTTTTTTTCTTTACAGTAAATAATATTTTTAAGTAAGAATATGAACTTTATGTTATGTTAATTACGTTTTGTTTCTGTTACTTTTGGTAATTATAAATTTTTAGTACACATAAAGTGTAACCTTCGTTAACGTGAATAAATCGATAATCTAAACAGCCTTTGTTTTTTTGAGTTCACGGTATTGAGTATCTACTGTATATAATGTAGGTATACCTTACCCAATGATCTAAAAGGTAAATAATTTCAGCAAATAAAGACCAAAGTGAATTGCTGGATTGCACATACAAGCTTCCCTTTGGACTTTTAATTAATTCTTATTTTTTTCTGTAATGCATTTATATCTTAGTGTTTGAGTTGTGGTACACATATATTTTGAGATTTAAATGGGAATGTATTATTATTGAGTTTTTTTTGTTCTTTATTTGTTTCCTTTTTCTGTACTAATGTTATGATAAAATAGTTTAATTACCAACAAACACAGATCTTTGATCTATATTTTTGGCAAAATATGTTTAGTGTTAGGTAAAAATTAAGTTGTAAGTACCTTGTAATGTTATTGCTGTAAATGTGTACCTGTATCTAAATAAATAAATAAATAAACTTTATACTTAGTGGTGAAGGAATTGGCTTGTTAAATTTATTTAACATATTAAATTTTGTACAACATCAATACTAATTTCATTTCAAAGGTTTATATTTCACAGAGATATAAAAAAAGAGTGGTTTTCCATTTGCACAACAAAAATGTTGACTGCATCTCTAATAGGGAAAAGCATTGGCTTCATATTTAAAAAATACTAGATAAAAGTTTTTTCTTTAAATATTCATCCAGTTTTACTGAAGGTACTTATTTAATCAATGAACAAAATGGGAACAATTCAGGGCACATTTCAGGACAACACTTAAGGTTTAATATTGATCCAAAAATACTCTAAAATTTTCATGTTACTGGGATCAGTGCCAACTCTTGGTTATAGCTCCTATTTTTATTAATGTCTCTAACACAAAAATAAATTATTTTACATAATCATGAATGAAAGTACTTACAAGGTGGATCGAGGTATTTGGGCAAACATGTTTGATCTAGGAGCAAATCGCCTAAAATTCTCAATTTTCCCAGGGAAACACCTGGATGGGGCAAGAACAAATTTGCCGCAGGCCTTCCACGGACTGGTTACGTCGAGTTAAATCAGGTATACAAACCTGCTCCACTGTTATAATTGGGCAGATAAGATTTTAGCGCCTGCGTTGAATTTATTTATGTACACATTTTTTAAAACTTTTCTATTCTTTAAAAAACTTCTAAAATCCAAGTTGCAAATTGTAAATTGCAACAAAGGAAGTCTCATTTGTCAATTTTTGACATTGACAGCAACAACTGACAGACGTTTTCTCGTGTTCAAAAGGTTGTTTCGACGAAGCCAAGGAGACTAGACGTAAGGAGACTGATCTGTATGCTAAACATGTGTACCCAAAAATGAAAGTAAACTAGTTTCACAAAGTTGCCACATTAGCGCTGTTGGTCGGAACTGTACCTCACTTTGATTGGCTGAACTCACCTTAATAAAGTCACTGTTATATATACCTAATGATAATTAATAATAATAATAATCTTTGGCAACACTGACCACATCAGATCCAATATCTCATAGCGAATTCCATTAGTGATGGGCTGAATCGAATTAAAATACGAAACTAGTGTTCGAGATTTGCTGCAAATTAATGAAAAATCCTCGTTTTCTTTTATGCTGTAGGTAACGCATAAATTTAAGGTGTGGGCCATACAAGGGTGATTGTGTTTTTTCAAGTGTACATTTACTGCATTTTTTATGTTACTTCCGTTATCGGATACAATTGTAACGACTTTGTCTATAATTCCCCATTCATTTAATATTTTTTTTAATGTGTGACCAATATTTTCACCAGTATGGGACCCACAAATCTCATCGGTACACCAAACTTGAGAATTCAACTTATCCTTATAACTAAAATGGCATGTTAAACTTACATAAGCAATATTACTATCCGATGTCCATATATCCGTAGTCACTGAAACATAGTTCACCTCACACAACATTGCTTTAATGTTTGATTTTACCTTAACAAATTTGTCTTTTAAGAGAGTGTTTGTCAAATATTTCCTACTAGGGATTTTATAAAGCGCGTTAAGGCTGTTAGCAAAGTCCTTAAAACCTTTATTTTCAACAAAAAATAGTGGCTGAAAATCTAGGACAATCATTTTTAACAGCTTTTCATTTATTTCTTACTTTTTCTCGTCACTAAGTTCAGTGGTGCTCGGTCCACCAAATAACTTTAATTGTTTACTTTTTTTGGGTTAAGGCTGCGATGGCTCAGAATTTTCACCGAACGCTCTCTTTTTTTCTCTCATTTCAATTTCTTTGGTTTCTTGTTCACTTGCATCAATATTAATATTTGTGCTATCTTCTCCATTTTCTTCCCTATTTTCTGCAAAGTGTTCAGGTGGTTCATTTGACGTTGAAGCTTCTGAATTACCAGTGAGCTGCTTGTACTGGATTGGGTGTAGTCGGGTCAGATGTTTTTTTTTAATTTGTCGTACTTCCATAAAATTTCAACTTATTTTTACAAATTGAACAAATAGCTACACTTTTATCCTGTTTCTTAAAAATTTTCCACACAATGGACCTCATTATGTTATTATACACGTAAGAAAACTCGAAGAAAACTCTCACAAACAAACTCAACTTTTTAACCAACAACAAAACTCTTCATCTAATAGGAAAACACAGTTATTTATTTTTTCCTGTACGTCTCAAAAGCAAAAGCAGATAAGCAAAACTAAAATAACTAAATACGTGCAACTTTAAAATTGTCTTTCTAACTGAAAAAAAAAACATTAGGCTCAGCTCCTTTTACGTTTTCTCCGAATCTGTTATCTGCGTGCCAACAGGAAGGGCTCCTCCTATGTAAAGTATAATAAAATATAAAAAATCGCTGCAAAAAATGCCGCCGTATTCCTTTGATTTCTCTGTCTATGCCGCCAAGTGCCAGCCGTAGGGCCGTAGCAGCGGGGATCGATTCAAATCCAAAGACTCGATTCCGTTCGAGCTCCCATAGCTCGTGCGGAACTGGCTGCACTCAGGGCAAAAAGTGCCAGCTTGGTGTCCCAATGGATTACACAAACCTGCACTAATTACACCAATGGTTTGTAAATTTTGCCATAGTTTTGCACTCGCGCTATATTTTTCCCCAATATTTTTAGGAATTTTGATTTCGCTATTAGTTTTACAGTAGGCTGGTTGACCTCTTTGATACTTCCTTTCCATTGGTGAATATTAAAAAAATATAACAAAAAATCAAGATCTGATAAATGTTGGTTTACTAAAGATCTTAAAACTTTTTCTAGAAACTTACGCTGCTAACATATAATACGAAAGTTTACAAATAATCAAGTATTTAATTCCTATTTTAATTCTTATCGTTCATTATATCGCCGCCTAATTCGAATTTCTAAATGGTCCTACTACTCAAACCGTTTTGATAGGGCTTCCAACAAATCACAAGAGAGCTGAAAAATTATTAGTGATATTACTAGAGCCTTTAATCACCAGAGATTATCAATCCCTGAAATGCTGCTGATGAACTGAACAATTTTTTTCTAACTGCTCACACCTTGGAACAAAATATAGATTTGCCATATAGATAGATCCATTTTCCTATTTGCAGGGTCCTGTACAATTTTTTTTTATCTTACCAGTTTATAAGTGAAAGAGGTTTTATATTCCATCAAAAATATGAAGTCTGCAGGGGAAGATGGTATCCCAATTAAAGTGTTCACAAGCTTGCCAGACGCTGCTTTGACGGTATTGGCCGATGCAATCAATGATTTATGGGAAAACGATACTTTTCCACCTTTCCTAAAGTTGGCTAAAGTTGTTCCAATTCACAAAACTGGTACACTTGATAATCCTTCAAACTTTAGACCAATATCGCTCTTGCCTACCTTGTCAAAAATCATGGAAGTATTGGTAAGAATCCGTATATTATCGTTTATAAAACACAATAATATTCTAAACAGATTTCAGCTTGGTTTCAAACGGAACACTGGCACAAGCGATGCAGTGAACAACTTCCCTCATAACCTCTACTGCCAAATTAATGGTGGTGGACCGTCTGCCGTAGTATTTTGTGACTTGTCAAAAGCATTTAACTGTGTCAGTTACGAGATTCTGTTGCGAAAACTACACCATTATGGTTTTAGTTAGGTGTCTGCGGGGTGGTTTTCTTCCTATTTGAGAGGTCGTCGCCAGCGCATATTTTTCTTGTACATCAATGATCTAACGAACCTCAATGTGCAAAGGAAATTTACATTGTTTGCTGATGATACGATCCTGCTCTAGCACACTCAGACATTTAATCTCCGAGAGCCACAATGACGGCGGATCTGTAAATTATGAATCAATGGTTGACATCAAACTTGCTGTCACTTAATACTCACAACTCCAAATTAATAAGTTTTAAGTGTGTTCTCGACAGTGTTTTTGTTGGTGATTCGCCGATGAAGTCAATTAATGAAGCGAGGTTTCTAGGGCTAGTTATTTATAAGGAACTTAAATTCCGGGAAAATATGGTAGCGCTTTGTCAAAGGCTTGTCTTGGGAACTTTTGCTCTAAAGGTGAGTGTTCGGGAACTTCACTTTTCTTCTGAGCTGGGTTGGGCAAAACAGTTTACTTTGCCTTAATAGATTCACATCTTCGCCTGTCATTCAGCCAGATACCTGTCGTCTACTATTTATAAAAGAAGGTATACTTACAATCTTCTGCGTTTATATACAAGAAATGGGATGTATAATTTATAAAAATAGACATAGATTTATGACAAGTAATGCAAGATATTTACTCGGCATCAGAAAGATTTAAATCTCCCAATTCCAATATCAACATTAACCAAGAACTTAATTTTCTATGAGGGAATAAAGATTTTTAAGCGCCATTTAAAGAAACTGCTGTTGACAGGAACTTACTACTCCTTGCTGGAGTTCTATGGCGACTTATTTTACACCTACTTGTAAGAAATAATGAGGTCAAGTGTAGTTTTTAAGTGGTTTTGTTTATGACATGTATATGTTGAACAATAAAGCATTTTTGACTTTGACTAAACAAAACACATCAGGTGTACCAAATGCCCTTCGAGAGTTTAATGATATTGTTGCAAAAGTGAATAATAAGGATGCATTTTATACTTTTGGACAATATGTTACTGCAGAGCTTCATGAATTATCTACTAGGGCAACAATACTATTACAACAAATACAAAACTCGAAAATAAATGCAAAACTGTCGGCTCTGCAATCTTCATCACGTTCACCATCCATGGACATTCTATAGTTTAATCATGTACTCCACAAGCGTCATCTACTGTGGATAACCCTACTTATTAGCACCTCCCTGAAAGTGGGTTTGTCAACGTTGTTACCTCTGAATTACCTTCAAATAGTCCCTGGACTACTAGTATTATTAATGTTTTGCAGAAAGCTCTACAGAATACCTTTGGTAACAATGCTGATTTGCTGACTACACAATTTATATGTCAATATAATTTCGTTAGCAATAAATCTTATGTAAATTTGAAATTTCTTTTTATTAATCTGTTATTTATTTGCATTGTGAGATATTAGGTATATAGGATGGCCTACCGGGAGCTGCATCGACCAAAGGTTATTGACAGAAACACGACTAAAATTATTTTAATAGTTTTGAAATTTCCGGTTATACTGGAAGTAGATATTAATTTGCCTATTTTATATGAAACTTCATATACAGGGTGGTCCGGTTTCGATGGCGGAAAATTAAATGGCCGACGGAGAACGAAAAAATAATAAGTTTGCTATTATAAATAATATTCGAAAAATGATTCGTTAAAAAATTACAGGGGGTCAAAATTCTAATTAAAAAAATCAATTTTTTTTATTTTTCTTAAACCACTTTAGATATTTTAATGAAATTTGGCACGTTTAGACAGTTAATCAAGATGCATCTTTTTGTGCAAAAATTATTAATTTCATTTACCTGTGGCGTGTGTGCGGGCCGATCTTCATACAATTTTAATTAAAAAAATTATGCGCCACTGTTTTTTTTTAATTTCTTTTTTTATGAAATCCTTGTTTAATTTAAAATAAAAAACATCTCTTTACTTTTTGTCGTACGACACACTGTTTGCGAGTAAAAAATAAATTTTTATAAATGCTGATTTTTTTTATTAAACAAAAAATATGAAAATACTAAATTTAATTAAAGACTAAATTATTCTGTTGGGTTCTAAAAAAGACACAAGATGTCTTTTCAACATGCGTTTTTCAAGTAATGAATACGCTGATATTCATTTTTGTTATGGATTTTAAGCGGCATTTCCATCACACCGCGGCGGTTCGTGAATATCGAAGACGGTATCCAAATAGAAGAATTCCAGATGCTCGCGTGTTCATTAGAATACATCAAAATTTTAGGAACTTTGGTCTACGTGGTAATAATGAACAATACCGCAACCAAAGAAATAATAATGAAAATCGTGTACTGCGCACTTTTGATAATAATCCAAGGCTGAGCTCTCGCAAGGCAGCTCAACAACTACAAATTCCTAAATCTCAAATATTGCGAACCTTACACGCTGACCACAGGCATGCATATTACCTACGCCTGTTCAGGGTTTACACCCTGGTGATGCTGAAAAGAGAGTAAGATTTTTTCAGTGTCTTTTAAACTCAACAGAGGAAAATCCCGACTTTTTACACAAGATACTTTGGACGGATGAGTCTTGTTTAACAAGACGCGGAGTGATAAATTTTCATAACATTCATGTTTGGGCACAACAGAATCCTCATGCAATTCGGCCAAGATCGTTTAAAAAAAAAAAAATTAAATTTTCCGTTAATGTTTGGTTGGGCGTTATTCGTGATAATGTTTGTGATCCGCATTTCCTACCTCCAAGGCTAAACTCACAACTATTTCTGGAGGTTTTAAATAATAGTCTGCCGGACTACATTGAGAACTTACCCATTAATTTGAGACATGAAAGTTAGATACAACTGGATGGAGCCCCCCCCCCACATTTTGGAATAGGTGTAAGAAACTGGCTTAATAATAATTACCCTCGAAGGTGGATTGGCCGGCTAGGGAGGAATGATATTAATGATCAAAATGGTATTGGACCAATACCCTGGCCACCCAGGTCACCGGATCTTAATCCACTAGATTTTTACGTTTGCGGAAACATTAAGGATAAAGTTTACGCTAATCCCTTATTTAACAGAGAGGAATTAATCTTAAGAATTCAGGAAGCATGACATGCAAAATCAAAATTTTGTGGTACTGGCTGCAATAAGCTTCTTAATAACTCGGTGTAGAAAATTTATTGAGGTCGGTGGGCTGCATTTTGAACAACTTCTTTAATTATTAATTGTTTTTATTTTGTTATTGTTTTTAAACGAATTAAATGTGTTATCTTCTTATGTGTTTTTATAAATCAGCATTTTTACTCGCAAACGGTGTGTCGTACGACAAAAAGTAAAGAGATGTTTTTCATTTTAAATTAAACAGGGATTTCATAAAAAAAATAAATAAAAAAAAATAGTGGCGCATCATTTTGTTAATTAAAATTGTATGAAGATCGGTCCGCACACACGCTACTGGTAAATAAAATTAATAATTTTTGCACAAAAAGATGCGTCTTGATTAACTGTCTAAACGTGCCAAATTTCATTAAAATATCTAAAGTGGTTTAAGAAAAATAAAAAAAAATTATTTTTTTAATTAGAATTTTGACACCCTGTAATTTTTTAACGAATCATTTTTCGAATCTTATTTATAATAGCAAACTTTTTATTTCTTCGTTCTCCGTCGGCCATTTAATTTTCCGCCATCGAAACCGGACCACCCTGTATATATTATTTTATTTTTAGATTCTAAATACCATTGTAAATCATATGTTATACTTTTTTAATTTTTTTATTCATAGTTTTCCCATAATCGATAGATGCAGTTTCGGCTGGGCCAACTAACAACTTACCTTTATAAATGGTCTGAGAACATCCGATATTGTAATTAGGATTTGTGGTAAAAATATCGAAATTGTACATTGATATTCGAGGCATTTAAAGCTGTCGCCAGTGGCTAGATAGCATAGTGTTATTTCAAGTTTCATTTTTGGCGAACTAGCCTTTCTCATTACAGTATTCCTTTTTCGGAGGCTTCTACTGTTTCCAACAAACTATTAAATTTGTTTGTACTGATTCTTAAATTTTCTTTTTTCTTTTTTGGGAACTCTCTTTTCTGATTTCTTCCTGTAATATAGCACCGAGAAGTAAAGTACATCCACGAAGTACCTCTTTGACATTTAAGGAGACATTTTGACCTGGTGATAAAATCACTTTCACAGAACGTATCTTATCACCAACATAAAGTTTTAATTTATTTCTGATGGGTAACTAATTCGTGGATATTACACGATGCTTTTTTACTGTCCCGATAGTAAAAAACCCAGACAGTAGCTAGTGAAGTTGACCGGCTTTTAACTTTACTCGCCCATATATTGGCCACTAAACTATCTGGATAGTTTACATGCTAGAATTACATTTACTACCTTTACAATTACTACCTTAATTACACTAATTACAGAGCTAGTTTACTAGCGACTAGACAAAAAGCACATTAGCTGCGAGTAAACTAGCTCCGTATAATAGACGCTTTAGAAGAGTTAAATTGCCAGTAGCCTTTAGAACAGCTTTGCAGATTATAATTAAACGAAGATTATACGAAATTAATCTGATATGAAGATTTTTACGAAATCGAGATGGAGGGCAAAAAGTCCACAACAATCATGTTTCGGCAGTACAAAATCTGCACGAAGTAAAATTTCTAATTTTGTACATAGATTTGTGAAATTTATTCAGATTTTCTTCGATACAATGTGCCACAATTATTAAATGTTCTTCTAAATGCGAGACAGAATATATAGTTCCTATATGATGCGGCTCCACCACATTTTAGATGAGAATTTCATGAACATCTAATAACTCAATAATGAGTTTTTGAATAGATGGATAGGACAAATTAATCAAACTAGATGTATTCAGAGCAATTTATTTTTAAAAGCTTAGCAGAGCGCTTTTGGCGTATGAGCCATCATCAGTACTGTCTGTTAAGCCCAGGAGTTTTCCATAATATATAACGTATGAATATTTTGTGACATACAAAGTTTTGTTAATTTAATTATTTCTTGAATATTATCGAAACCATTACTTTCCAGAAGTTCAATCAGATATTCCTTTTAAGTTTCTGGTATGGGAATGCTTAGGAACAAAGAAGATACATCAAAAGAAACAAGAATTTCATTTTCACTTAGAATTAAATTATTGATGATGGATAGGACGCAATGATGGATAGGACCCATTTCCTGTCCTCCTCGCTCCCCAGATTTAACACCTTGCGATTTTTTTCTGTAAAGCTATTTGAAAAAATTGGTGTATTATGATAGAGCCTTAGAACATTAAACGGTAGAATGAGTTAACAATAACATTGTTTGAGTTGAACATGTGCACAGGGTAAGAGGGCTGTTTTGTTTGTAAACATATTCATCGATTCTCTGTTGTCAAGACACGCATTTTCAAAAGAGGAAATTTTCAGCTTTATATCAACACATATAATAATGTTAATTTAATTAAACTTATTGATGTTAGATTTTGGATGAAAAATAAAAAGTAGAAATAGATATACAGGGTGGCCCATCGAAAACAGTACAGCAAGGTTTGGGGCTCTTTTTAAAAAAATCTCATTTAAAAAAATGTTCGAACCCGTCGATTCTTGATTTTAGTGTAAATTTTTTCTTAATACTTTCAACCCCTTAACATAAACCCCTTGGCGGTAGTTGCAACCACCCTCAAAATCTTAAATAAGAATGAGGGTCAAGTAATAGCTTGTTTTAAAGCCCTTTTTATTCTAGTTACAACTGCCAAGTTTGAAATTGCTAACTTGAGTTTTCGCAGTATGACAGCTTGTCAAAGATTTTCAAATAATATCATTGTTTAATATTTTTATCGCTAGTTTTTAGAGGTTCTTGATTTATAAAACAAAAACTCTCACACCCATCGATTTGTGATTTTAGAAAAACGATTTTTTGTTTAAATTTTTAACTCCACAACTTCAGCCCCTTGGGGGAGACATTTACCCTTATTTTTTAATGGAAAGGGGTGTGTTGTGATCATCTTTTGAAAGGGCGTTTAATTTTCTTTATAATAGCGCTTTGTTTTTTAAATTTCAGCTGCGGGTTCCAGAGAAATCTAATTTAAGATTCGTATTTCGTTTAATTAATTTAATTTTATTGATTAGTACTTACGCATTATCTTATTAAATGGTGAAAATGTTCGCCGTTTACCTCCATACAATAGTACTGTAAAATAACTGTTCAAAGTGTTCCCGGACATTGTGAAGAATATCGGGTGTTATTTTTTGGCATTCATGAATGATGCGGTTCTGTATATCTTCTAAGAATTCAGGTTGGGTGGCATAAATTTTCAATTTCAGATGTCCCCACAAAAAGAAATCAAGAGGAAATGAATCGAGAGATCTCGCGGGCCATTCGATATTACCACTTCTCCCAATCTATCCACCAGAACAAGTTTCACCCAGAAACTGCCGTACTGGTAATGTATAATGGGGACGAGCCCCGTCTTGCTGAAATATCGCATTTTCTTCATCGTCGTTTTCCATTATTTCAATCAATGCTGGGTTAAGGGCATTCTCCAAAAAGTAAGTATTTTCACTTAAATTTCCCAGTAAAAAAAATGATCCAATTATCTGATTACCAAAAATACCAACCCAAACGTTTAATTTTTTAAGGTGTTGAGTGTGAACCTCATGGTAGCTCTTTGATTTCGAACCAGTACCGATTTAATTATGACGATTGACAGTGCCATTGAGAAAAAAATGAACATTCGTCTGAGAAGCAAACATTTAAAAGAAAGCTGGGATTATTTGAAATTAGTTCAGATATCATTTCACAAAACTGTAAATGGCCCTCGTTATCATCTTCTTACTGGATTTTCAATATTCCTTATTTGCCACCGAACCAGTTTCCCACTAACTCTAGGAAGTAACCATGATGTACGTTAAATTTATTAAGAAATCTATAATAATTATAAAATATTTCATTTCCAAAAAAATACTTTTTTATAAATAAGTACCTTTACTCTAATGAAGTACGTTAAAAAAACGCATAAAGAGTTCATAAACGGTAATGTTGCTTATAATTTAAACCAATCTATGAATAATAAATATAAAAAATACGGATTAAGTTTACAATTGAGTGATCCCAGTGAAAGTTTCCCCTTTTATCAAGAGACTGTAGAAACTCAAAAGACTGATAAAACAAACTTAGGTACTAACATCTACTCCCTTTTCGAACAAACCGTAGTCGAAACAACAATCGCGGATATAGTAAGTTTAACTTATTTTTAATTCTGTAGTCAATTTAAAGAATGATTCATTCACAGGCCTCCCCGATTACACTGCTTAACAATGTTTTGCTCTTTTTCTCTTAAACGCCTTTCAAAAAGAAAAGAAAAAGGACTTAAGCGCCAAATATCAAAATAAGTAATTAACAGTTTAATATTTTAAAACCAAAAAATTCTTAAGAAATTTGCTATCGTAATCTTTAATATTGTAACGAAAAATAATTCACAAAAAATATAGAATTTAGACGTTTTTGTCGTCTCCTGAAAAAAATGATGAATGGCGCTTACGCCGTTTTGTCGTGACGCCTTCGATATTTATGTTTGTTAAATAAGAAATATATTTTGTTATCTTTCTTGTGACTTAGATTCAAATTCGTATTTTTTTAATTATGAATATTAAACTTTTTCCATACATTAAATATCAATATTATACGATAAAGACGGAAACAGACTGTTGACTGTTGACATCTGACGTGATGTCACGTGAGCTCACGTGCTATTACATTGGCATGATTCAACCGTGATAGCATGCTTAGAAATACACTACTATCAAGTTTTATTATGTACGTACAAAATTAATCGGAGAACAGGGGCAGTTTTTCTTTGATTCCAGTCTTTGTTTGTGTTGTGTGCTTCTACTGCTTCTTAATTTTCAATTATGGAAAGCGCTAGCTCAGTAATTTCTTCGGACTGGGAAGAGAAAATGGAAACTGTGGCTGCTTTTATCGTTGTCGAGGAAGAAAATAAAAAAAGGAGGAAAGCATGGGTTCATGATATAAACACCAAAAAAAAAGAACTGGGCGAGTTTCATTGATTGGTTCAGGAATTAGAAAATGATCCAAAACGCTTTCACATGTATTTTCGAATGACCAAGCAAGAATTTGACTTTTTACATGGACTAATTAAAACTGATATACAAAAACAAAATACCCAACTTCGAAGAGCTATCTGTACTCGAGAAAGATTGGCGGTTTGTTTGAGGTAGGTAGTAAAAAACCTAGTAGTTTCAAATATTTGAAAAAATATTTTTTTATTCAAAAACATTACTACTTAAAGCTAAAACGGAAAACAAAAATATTTATATTTATATCATTAATATTCTGTAGTGATATTGTCGTATTGTGTAATATGGGGGAGGGAAACCATTTGAAGTAATGTTGGTCTGCGATAATTTTCTGCATTCTCTGCTGAATTTGAATAATCGCTTGCTTGGCTTAAATTATCTGAAGGTGTACTAAACGGTTCTAAGCTAGGCGATAGAGATGACAAATATGTGGTATATGTTTGTGTTGGATGGGCGTTGGTCGATGTGAAGTTGAAACAAATGATTGTTCATTGCGCTGTATTTCAGCCGATAGCACCGAATTGCTCAATGCAAGCTTAATCCGCGCCTGTTCCACTTTTGGCAATTGTTTAGTCATTTTAAACATGCTCAGAAAAAACATGTCGGTGTCGTCCATAGTTTCCAAAACAGTACTCACTTTAGGTACTTTATTTGTTTCCTTGGTCTTTTCCTCATATTGGCGTTTTCTTAAAGAAGCACTTTCCTTTAAAATTCAAACCATTTCTTGTGCAGGAGTATCAGTTCGTTGTTTTTTATTGTTGTTTTGTGAGAGTTTCACTTTTTTGTAATGTTTTTCAACGGATTCTGCTTCAGCTGCTTTTTCATCACCAGCTAGGTTGTCCTGATCGCCTCTTTCCTTCTCTGCATCTAAATCGATATGATGGTCCGACTGACCAGGTGTACTTCCCTCCGTTCCTGACCCTTCGAACAGATCTTCTGGCTCAGTTATTAAACTGACAGATGCCTGAGATTCGTTTAAGTTGCTGTATGTCCTGAAATAGAAGCATATCGTGTAAAATCGAAACGTGTGGTTTGTGAATTTAATCTAATGATTTTATACTTACTTTCGGGTTTCTAAAAAAGGTGTAATGAAGGACATTTGTTGCTCATATTTCCAGAGTGGTTTCTTTTTGGAAGCCATGCCACTTCTCGTTTCATCCCGCCGTCTATTTCCTGCATTACAAAAAGATCTTCTTAGATTGTCCCACCGTTCTTTAGCTTTATTCCCTGAAGAACAAAAAATGTAAACACTACTAATAATCTATATAGTTCAGCTTTAATTATAGACTGGGATTTAGTACTGTACGAGAAATTGTAAAAGAAGTTTGTACTGCTATATGGAAAAGTCTGGGAACAATTGTAATGCCGCCACCCACAGAAGAAACGTGGAAAAGTGTCGCAGCGAAATACAAGAAAATGTGGAATTTTCCAAATTGCATTGGATCCATCGATGGCAAGCACATTAATATCCAGTGCCCTATTAATGCCGGATCTACATATTACAACTATAAGGGAAGCCATTCTATTGTACTATTAGCATTAGTTGATACCGATTATAAGTTTATAGCCATCGATATTGGCTCATATGGCAGGAACAGTGACGGTGGGATTTTTTCTAATTCAGCAATTGGTATAAAATTACAGAATAAAACGTTCAATGAGCCAGAATCGACCTCTAGTAGAAAATGGGCAACCACAACCATATGTCGTTATTGGAGATGAAGCATTTCCTCTAAAAACTTATGTGCTTCGCCCATATAGCAGACATTATTTAGGAGACAACGAGCCCAATAAAATATTTAATTACCGATTGTCACGGGCAAGACGTGTAGTGCAAAATTCATTTGGCATTCTAGCTGCACGATGGAGATGTTTCCGGAGGTACTTAGAAGTGCAACCAGAATTTGTAGATAAAATCGTCCTTGCATCTTGCTGCCTGCATTACATGTTATGCGCAGACAATGAATTTGAAGCAGATATTGAATCACTTCGACTTTCCGATTCAGCTTTATTGAATTTGGATCCTCTAAGAAGAAATAGCACTCGCGAGGCTTTTCAAGTTCGAGACAATTTTAAAGAATATTTCAATTCTGATGCTGGTAGTGTTGTTTGGCAAATTAATAGTGTTCGTAAGGGAACAATTCATACATAATAACTGTGAATTTTACAAATTTAGTTTGATAAAATGCGTCAACGATATTTAATATGTAGCATCACGAATATATCGGCTGGTCGAAGACCTGGGAATTTATCAACACACCACCCGAAAAATTACCCGAGAACGTAGGTGAATCATCGTGGAACCGTGCCTGCTCAAGTAAAAACGATGGCATGCAGTCGTTGCGATTTTGGGGGGTAAAACAAGTCGGCTCTTGACTCGATGTGGCTATTTATTCAAGCATTATAAAAATAAAGTTTTTGATAATTATTAAGTGTTTTATGTTTAAAACCTTCGTGAGTTATTATAGTGCAGCGGTGGGATTATAACGCTCTATTCGAAGAGACTTATTGGATTACAGTGTTTGTTTGTTTTATCTTACAAGACCTCATTAGTGTTTTAAGAAATTATTTAGTGGCTTAAGTTAATAATAAGTGTTTAAAAAAAAATAATTGTGACATCATGGGCAAGAAAAATAAAAGGTGTCGCAGCTCTTCTTCTTCGTCCTCTACCTCAAGTTCAGGGTCAGATTGTGATGCTAATTATGGAAGATATAGTAGAAAAGCTCCAAGGAAGTCAAGGAAACGTTCCTTATCTCCTAAAAGCCACACACCACCAAGAAAGAAAGTTGCAAGTAAGATGAATGAGTCCATTATTGCCGACCAAAATAAAAAAATTAAAAATCTGGAAAATGCCGTAAAAGAACTTTTGATTCAAAAATCTCGTCTACTTTTGCCCAATCAGAATATTCGTTCTGATTGTATTCCTGAGTTCTCCCCTGATTTAGTAGGAATGAGTTCCATTAAGTGGATCGAAAAGAAGGATCAACTAAAATCGATTAATAACTGGGACGAAAATTTAACAATTTACCATATGCAGTCGCGCTTAAAAGGTTTAGCTAAGACATGGTACAATAGTTTGGAAAATTATGACCACACTTGGACAGAATGGAAAAATTTAATTATTAATGCATTTCCGGATCACCAAGATTTTCCTACAAAAGAATCCATTGTTCCAAGATGTGTGACTTCTACGTCAGATTTAAGACTTCCAATTCTGAACACGTCAGAAAATACTATTAGTATTTTGCAAGATCAAGTTGTTGCTAGAGGGATTCCATGCACTCAAAATGGTACACAGTCCCATAATCCTTGTGAAAAAGAAAAATGGTGAAACACGAATGTGTGTAGACTACCGTGCCCTAAATGCAAAAACGATAAAAGATTGTTTTCCCTTGCCACGAGTGGATGATCATCTCGAAGCACTTAAAGGCTGTAGGTATTTTACTACGCTTGATATGGCTAGTGGATATCACCAGATAAAAATAGCGGAGGACTCAATACAGAAAACAGCATTCGTTACGCCGGACGGTCAGTATGAATATGTCCGAATGCCGTTTAGCTTAGTCAACGCACCCGCAATGTTTCAAAGAACCATTAACCAGATTTTAGGTGCAATGAGATTTTCAACAGCTCTGGCATACATGGATGACATACTTGTGCCATTCCCAAGTTTTGAATCTGGATTAATAGCCCTCGCTGATGTACTTGAAACTTTTAGGGATGCAGGAGTTACTTTACGCCTGTCAAAATGTCAGTTTTTTTTACATCATATAGATTATCTTGGTCACGAGATAAGTGCCAGTGGTATTCGACCGGGCACTATGAAAATCAAGGCCGTTGATAATTTTCCTATTCCTAAAAATGTCCACCAAATTCGTCAATTTGTTGGGTTGGGTTGGGTTGGGACGGGGAAGACTTTGCTCAAGTTGCACGCCCGTTGACTTCCTTAACGAAAAAGGATGTTAGTTTTGAATGGGGAGAAGCACAGAGTAACGCCTTTATTAAACTTAAACAAAAACTAATTGAGAGACCCGTTTTAGCAATCTATAATTCTTGCCTAAATACAGAGCTTCATACTGACGCCTCAAAGCTTGGTCTCGGCGGTATACTAATGCAGCAACAAGCCGATAATAGGCTAAGACCTGTAATGTATTATAGCCGACAAACTACCAAAGAAGAATAAAGATACCATTCGTTCGAGCTAGAAACTTTGGCTGTTGTGAATTCCTTGCAGAGGTTTCGAGTTTACTTGCTGGGACTACACTTTAAAATAGTCACCGATTGTAACGCTATAAGGACGGCCATGACGAAACGTGACCTTATCCCTAGAATTGGTAGATGGTGGCTCATTACGCAAGAGTATAATTTTACTATTGAGTACCGACCAGGGACGAAAATGGCTCACGTAGACGCACTGAGTCGTAACCCTGTGGAAGAACCCACGGAAACACAGGAAACTATTGATATTTTTCAGGTAGACATAACAAATGATGATTGGGTTTTGGCAACTCAAATAAAAGATGAACATTGTAAATATTTAATTGAAGTTCTCTCGTCCAAACCAAAAGATCATGAAGAACGACAGATACACAAAGATTTTAAGCTTAAGGATGGCAGATTATATAAAAATATGGAAAATGGACTAAGATGGTATGTACCTAAAACAGCTCGACGAGTTGTAACCATGTTCCATCATGATAATATGGGCCACTTTGCACTTGAGAGGACTCTAGAAAATATAGCAAATAAGTATTGGTTTCCTAGGATGAGGAAGTATGTAAGTCGATATATCTCAGTTTGTTTAGCTTGTGCATACAATAAGGTACCCAGTGGAAAGAAGGAGGGTCACTTACATCCAATCCCAAAGGCAACGATTCCAATGGATACCTTACACCTGGATCATTTAGGACCTTTTGTAACAAGTACAAAAGGAAATGTTTATTTGATAATGACAATAGATACTTTTACAAATTTTTTATTTGTAAAGCCGGTGAAAAACACAAAGGCTGGACCAATTAAAACTTTTTTGGAATATATTTTCCAGACATTTGGCGTACCTAGGCGAATAATATGTGACAGAGGCTCATGTTTTACGAGTGAGACTTTTAAAGAATTTACCAAAAATCTTGGTATACAGGTCATTTTAAATGCCACAGCAACACCACGTGCAAATGGCCAAATAGAACGTTACAACCGGACAATATTGTCATCAATAGTAGCTTCTCATGAAGATGAGAGGAAGTGGGATAACACAATTAGTTTTATTACGTTTAGTATGAACTCTTCGACTAATAAAGCGACAGGGAAAAGTCCCTACGAGTTGCTATTTGGGTACAAGCCTAGGGGAATGCACGATTCATTTCTAAGTGGGGCTGTATCTTTCGAAAAAGTGGATAACGATATCCATAAAACTAGAGAAGAAGCTGGAAAATGAATCCAGGACGATCAGGATAGGCAAAAGGCTTATTTTGATAAAAAACGAAAGAAGTGTCACAAGTACCTAGTAGGGGATTTAGTAGTCCTACGACGGGCAAATCTTGCAAATGACGATAAAAGTGCAAAGTTAGTGCCCAAGTATCAGGGTCCCTTTATAGTAAAAGAGGTACTTGAAAATGACAGATACGTAGTAGAAGACCTGCCAGGCTCAAAACGTTCAAAAAAGAAATACAGAGGTATTAGTTCGGTCGACCGTATGAAGCTTTTTACGGCTGCTTGTGAAAGCAGTAGTAGTAGTGACACGAAAGCTGAGGAAAATGTTTTAGATAATGACAAATGATTTAGATAAATAAAGGAGACTGAGGAAATTTGTGATGTTAGTGGGATGTCTAGCTAGCATCTACGTTGACTCCAACGTTCCTGTCTCCAAAGTGTAATTTGTTTGATAATATGTATGTATTTGCTTTTACAGGTAACTATGGGAAAAGTTTTCCGGGACGGAAAAGATGGTAGCACGGCCGAGTGTAGCATCACGAATATATCGGCTGGTCGAAGACCTGGGAATTTATCAACACACCACCCGAAAAATTACCCGAGAACGTAGGTGAATCATCGTGGAACCGTGCCTGCTCAAGTAAAAACGATGGCATGCAGTCGTTGCGATTTTGGGGGGTAAACAAGTCGGCTCTTGACTCGATGTGGCTATTTATTCACGTATTATAATATTAAAGTTTTTGATAATTATTAAGTGTTTTATGTTTAAAACCTTCGTGAGTTATTATAAATAAACAACCCAAATGTTTTACAGTAATTTTAATTTAGATATTTTCTTTAAACCTTTTAAGTTAATGTAAGGAATGAATCATACATTATCGGTATTTTAATTTTTTTTAAAAATCATTAAAATTACAGCAAAAACCGGTAAAATAATGTGCTTACCTGATATTTAACTCCCTTCCAATTTCCTCCCAAGCTGCTTGGCGAATATGTTGATCGCGATATTCAGACAATCCATGATTGTATAAAACAGCATGTTCTCTCACTTTTTCTATCAAAATCTCATCCATTTTCATATAAAAACAACAATTTGGAACAAAACCGGCTAAACGTGTGAGCTCACACGAGACGAAAATGTGTGGATATGCAAAAAATAAGCGCATGCTAGCACGCGTGCTGTCGGCGATGTAACGTGACACGCATGAGGTGACTTCAGACTGATTCTGATGCATTAGAATACTATGTAAAACGGCGCTCTACACTTTTTGTCCGTAACGTAGGCTTGAGCTAAGTCGTGAATTTGAATTCACAGGTATAACTGTTAACGCGATTTTCTATTCACTGTGAATATAACCTGTCAACGTGAATTCACGATTGAGCGCCGGTTGGCGAGTTTGCTTATCGTGCAGTTTAATATCATGGCAGTGAATTCGTATATTAATAAGAAAATTATTACTATTCTGTGTTTATTGTGTTAAGGATAGTTCATACCCACATACAAATATTAAGGGGGCCTAAAGTAAATAAAAATTGGAGACAATATCAATATATAACAATGATTCATTGTTGTCACATTTGAAAATATATACTCGCCGGCACAAAATTCCGCCACCCTGAAATATTGGCCAAGTTTGATGTTTTATACATTTTTTATTTTTTATCAGATTCTCACGATTTTGCCATCAGTTTTTAGATACATTTGTTGTGATTTTTTAAAATTATTTTGTAAAGTAGCATTTTTCGATTAGGCTATATTATACAGGAGTAAAACAAACTGTTGTTTTTTCTCGTAATTTCAAAAGACCCTGTAGGAAAATTAAGGTGGATAATTCTGTTTACATACTGTTCCTTGTAACTTTGATGTATTCTAAACATTTCGATTTTTGATTCATTCCATTATCTCATTTCTGCTGCGAGCTGCAAATTTGTTATTAAAACGCTGATTTGAAGCTTATTTTTAGATAATTAATGTCAAGTTTTCGGTTAAAAATTATCGACGTTGGCTAAGGACGCAATTAATGTGACATAAAGTTTGACAGTGTCACTATTATAATTTGTTGTGTGTCAATATGGTATTAACTCCAGCAGACGTAGGTAGAATTGTTGCGTTAATAGAGGATGGCCGTAGCAAAAGTTATGTCGCCCGTACTCTGAGATTTCCGCGGTCTACAGTTCGAGATGCCTGGAATAGGTATTTACAGATGGGAATTTTTACTAGACGACAAGGCTCTGGCAGAAGGAGAATAACCACTGCAGCTGATGATTACTTTGTCACCATTAGTTGTTTAAGAGATCGAAGATCTACTGCTGTGTGTCTAAAAAATGACTTGCGAATACTTCATGGAGTAAGTGTAAGTGAAAGAACGATACGTAGAAGATTAGCAGAAGCTGGATTTTATTCACGAAGGCCAGCAAGATGTCCACAATTGCAAGATCGCATTTTGAGTGGACTCTAGAACAGTGGGCAAACGTACTATTCACAAATGAATCCAGGGTTTGTTTAAGGACGTCGGATGGTCGTGAGCGGGTATACAGACGTAGAAATGAAAGATATGTTGACTGCACCATTTCAGAACAAATCTCATATCGTTCAGTCGCAGTTCAGTCATGATTTGGGCGGGTATTTCTACCGAAGCACGCACCAATCTTGTATTTATTGAAAATGGAGCTCTAACCGCCCACCGTTACATTAAGGAAATCCTTCAAGAAGTTGTTGTCCCATTTGCTCCATTCATTGGGAACCAATTTACATTAACGCATGATAATGCTAGACCTCACGTTGCACATGTAGTGAGCGAATATCTGGATGAAGTTGGACTCCCAAGATCGGAATGGCACGCATGTAGCCCGGATCTCAACCCAATAGAACATCTTTGGGATCAACTTAAAAGGGCCGTTCGTCGTCGTCCTGTACAACCACAAACCTTGCAAGACTTACGACTAGCGCTGATCGAAGAATATGAGGCTATTCCTCAAGAAAGAATAAGGAACCTTATTTATTCAATGCCGCGAAGACTGCAAGCTGTTACTGCTGCGAGAGGAGGAAATACACGCTATTAAATTTTTTTTTTTAATTAACTTTATGATATACCTAGTGTTTGTTTCTCCTAATAAAAATACGCTTCAAATCAGCGTTTTAATAAAAAATTTGCAGCTCGCAGTAGAAATGAGATAACGGAATGAATCAAAAATCGAAATATTTAGAATACATCAAAGATTACAAGGAACAGTATGTAAACAGAATTATCCACCTTAATTTTCCTACAGAGTCTTTTGAAATTACGAGAAAAAACAACAGTTTGTTTTACTCCTGTATAATATAGCCTAATCGAAAAATGCTACTTTACAAAATGATTTTAAAAAATCACAACAAATGTATCTAAAAACTGATGGCAAAATCGTGAGAATCTGATAAAAAATAAAAAATTTATAAAACATCAAACTTGGCCAATATTTCAGGATGGCGGAATTTTGTGCCGGCGAGTGTATATATTTTCATAGACATTTTTAAAGCTAATATCACGATGTCTTAATAAGAAATAATTGTCTTTAAAACTTTAAAATAATGATAAAAACAAACATATTTTAATATTCGACCTTCCGCAGAAATAGATAAATTAAAATATTCTATCATAATAAAAATCCAGTAAAAAGAAACTAAATAAGCATGACAATATAAAATATAATATATGTACAATAAAAATAATTTATAAAAAATAATAATTGTTCTCTCGTTTTTCCCCACAAACGAGAGAGACGGATGGCGTAACGTGAGTTTACGTGATAGCACGTGAGCTCACGTGACGTGATACCAGTCTGTTTCCGCCTTAACGTGCGATAATTCTCCGTATGACATCTAGCAACAACGCTGGCAATCGACATCTGCTGCGTTCTCAATTCGTGGTAAACACATACCAATCATAGCATTGTATTTTTGTTTTTCCTATTGTCGTGGCGGCAAACATTTTCAACTTGAAAGAAAATTGTGTGTATAATCTACATACTTTTTTATGAACTTTTCTAATAATTATTTGTAATACATATTAATAATGTTAGACGATGAGTTAGGTTCCTCAGAATTGGGAACTTTAGAATTTTGGGAAGCAAGATATGATAGTGAAATCCAGAACTTTAAAAATCATGGAGATCCTGGAGAAGCTTGGTTCGGTGAAGATATAGTGGATCGAATAATTAAATGGATATCTGAAAATGTTGATAAGAATGTCTCAATTGCAGACCTGGGCTGCGGTAATGGACATGTTTTAATCGAACTAGCTCAGTTAGGTTATACTAAGCTTATTGGCTTAGATTACTCTGAAAAAGCAATTTGCTTAGCTAACACCATTAAGGATAATCAAAGCCTAAATATTAAATATGAGGTAAATGATATACTCCTAGGCTTAAATGGTGTTTACAATGTTATTCATGACAAAGGAACCTATGATGCCATTAGCTTAAGTGAAAACTCTAAGGAATTTCGAGAAAAGTATAGGATTAATGTGCACTCAGCTTTGGAAGCTAGAGGTTATTTTATTATTACGTCTTGCAATTGGACAGAAGAAGAGTTGAAAGAACATTTTAAAGAAGGCTTTGAGCTGCATTGCACAATACCCACCCCACAGTTTAAATTTGGTGGAAAGGTTGGTAGTGTAGTATCAATATGTGTGTTTAAAAAAAAGTAATTGTAAATAAATATAATTTTTACCATATTTTTATTCTGTGTAATTTATTTGCTACAAGGAGAGAAAAATAAATATGCCTTATTGGAATTTAGGCTTTCATAAAAATTTTAAAATTTGTCTAAAATAGTTTGATTGCTACACATTTGCTTATACCATTTGTTATTTTATTTATTAATTTATTTACAATATCTACAGTAAAAAACCAATTATAGAGTAGGCTATAAAGCAGGTAAATTTACAGCATTCCTATTATACTATTTGCCTTAAATAAGTAATTGATGTATTAAAAATATCACAGTCCAAGTTATTGTAGAGGCGACACATGGATATTACAGGAGAATTTAGGTAATAGTTGATTTAAGCACACTCCACAGTAAATAGCAATGGATATCTTGTGTGGTAGACTGGTACATTAAGAGTTATCATACCCAATAAATTGGGATTGTTTATTTCGCTTGTAATTATTTTTCTGGTGATAACTTTCTAAATTCATTAAATTAAATTTATTCATTATCTACTGCAGGTCACATGTAACCTGTATCTATGTATGTAGTTAATATATCTTAATGGTTTATTCTGCACTCTCTCAAGGTTTAAAATATGCAGGTCATAACAAGGGCACCAAACAATGGAACAAAAGTCCAAAATGCTTCTTCTGTCTGACATATAGAGAGTTTTAACACAGTTGGTTTTGGTAAAACTCTTACAACTTTTGAAATTACATTAGCTAAACTGGATAACAGAAAGGCAGCAGGTCCCGATGGAATTCCAAGCAGGCTTTTAAAAGAATGCGGCCATTCCCTCTTCCTTCCACTTTTTCATATTTTCAATCTGCCTTTCACATCTGGAACTCTAGACGATTGGAAGCTATCTCATGTATGTCCTATTTATAAATCTGGGAATAAAAATGATTTAACTAATTATCGTCCCAATAGTATCCTCTCTGCAATCCCTAAGCTGTTCGAGCACTGTGTAGAGGTGGTTATGTCTGACACATTTCAGGAAATAATTGGGGATCAACAACATGGATTCACCAGAGGTCGCTCTGTGACAACAAACTTGTTTATTTTTAGCAGCTACATCTTTAAATGCTTTGCCGACGGTAATGAAACACATGCGATATAAACGGACTTTAGTAAAGCCTTCGATAAGGTCAACCATAATGTTCTTATCTCTCATATTTCAGATCTTGGCATCAGCGGAACTCTTTTACTTTGGATTAAGTCTTATCTGATGGATAGAGGACAGCGGGTTAAGATTGGTGGTTTTATTTCAAACCCATTTTTGTCAACTTTAGGAGTCCCACTTAGGACCATTGTTATTCAGCCTCTTTATCAATTGTCTTGGCTCCCTATTAGGATCGATTTTTTCCTCTTAAGATCAGTTGGTGCTCCAGAGAGATATAAACAAAGTGTTTTCCTGGTGTAACTTGAATGAAATATCGAGAATGTAGATTCATTTCAGAGGTTTGCGCGTTTAAGGGTCTCCCCCCCTTGTTAATACGTTATTGAAGGTATCTCTTTAAAGCAGCTTGACTCAGTCAAGGATTTAAGTGTCTTTTTGGACCTAAGCCTTACTTTTTCCCACCACTGCGAGTATTACCATAAATAAAGCTAATAAATTGCTTGGATTTATCCAGAGATCTTGCAAAGACTTTACCTATGTGTCAGCATTGTCACTATATAATTACCTAGTGAGATCTCTTGAATTTTCCAAGATAATTTCGTCACCTCATTTTCTCATTTATATTGAGAGGATTGAAAATGTTCAGCACAAGTTTATCAGATTTGCCAGATATGCTCTTTTGAATTCGGGCTTGAATCTTCTGGCGTCTGTTTTCTAAATATGAGTGCAAGAGTCGTACTAAATGATTGCTTATTCCATATTGATATTCAAGTTTTTTTTTTAATCATTGTGTGTGATACTTTATCAAACGCCTTAGTAAAATCACTATAAACTACATGCACTTTTTATCAAGATTTTTTATCAAGACTTTCAAAAATAAATTGAGTTATGTTAGCCAAGTTGGACGCAGTTGACCTTTTATTAAAAAACAATATATTGGGAATTACTGACTTTAGTTTTAATAAAGCTATAAATATTCTTACATATTAAGGACTCAAGTATCTTTGCTGGACATGACAGAATAGCAATTGGTCTATAATTTTGGATATCTGCTGAATCACCTTTTTTAAACACAGAGCATATTTTTACTTGTTTCCATAAATTTGGACATGTATTTGTTCTTATTGACAAATAACATTTTTCATGGTTACTTAGAGAGTATATATCGTTAACATTTTGCTGAATACCCAATAGGTCACACAGGAGCAGCACACTCATAGACCGATTGAAAATAAGAAGCCAAAGCATTTGAGATCTCTGCACAACTATTAAGTTTATCATTTTGATATTTCATTTTATGTGGTATGCTCGAACCATTTCTACTACAATTAATATACTGCCGAATGATCTGGAATCCTTACCGATATTTTGTTGGATGTTATTTAGATATTGATTATAAGCCACTTTAATATCTCTTTTTATGATTTTGGTAAGGGAGATTAAATAGCAGTTAACGATTGTCTTGCTGGGATAGACTGGAATCAATTTTTGGGAGAGACATCTATTGATGTCATAGTAAGAAAGAAACAAATTCACAAAAAGTTTAAAATTAGTGGTCAACAGCAGGAATATGATGAATTTGTATTTTTGAGACATCAATGTGAGTACTTAAGAGAGTTGTGCTATCAACAATATATTAATAAGGTAGAAATGAATCTCGCTAGCAATCCGAGGTACTTCTGGTCATATCGACGCTCGCAAATAGGAACATCGTATCTCGAAAAAGCACGTTTTGAGAAAAATGAGAAATTAGGCAAGCCTAATCCCTTGTTTTGGCAACTTAACTTTAGTTTCATTCTCTTACTAATGGTTTTCTTCTTTAAATCTAGCAAGCAATGGTTATTCTCATCGACAAAATCATATTTAATTTTTATTTGCAAAGGGTCGTCAGATAATATTTCAATTTCTTTAATCATTCCATCTTATAGTTTTTCCATTTTGATCTGTTTTCCAGTTTCTTTCGGGTGTTACTAGTCCCTTTAAGTCATAAACCATATCTTGACAGACTTCTATAACATTATATGGTTCACCTGTAACTTTTGCCATTTTTATAAGCATAATTCACTGCTCTGGTGTGTAAATTACTTTACCCTTTTTCTGTCGCTCTATAAGAGCATGGACACTGTCTCCCTCGTTCTGGGTATGGCCTTTTTCCAGGAAACGGTGTGTAATATTTACGCTATATTTTTCCGCTGCGTACACATACATGGCATAAATAAACCGATTCCTGTTTTGACCAGCGCAATTATCTGTGTAAAACACAAAAGTATCGACACCATTCTATTTTTGATTTTTAATGTAATCCAACACAAAACTTCCAATTTCATTAGCTCCTCGTTTTGCAATTGTCTCGTGCCAGACATTTTAATATTTCCAACGTCAAAAATCGTTAAATTATACGTATTATATTTTAATTTGTAATAAAAAATGCTGACATCTTTGTGTGGGGCAACTAAATTTTTTTGTAAATCATAACAGGCGACGTTAATTAATGATTTATCATCTTTTGCCTGCTCCTTGTCCTTTTCCTTTAATTTTCTTACGGCGTCTTTGTTGGCTTGGTGTCTTCTTTTTTCTTCTTCAAGTTCTTCTCTTTTGCTGTCATCTACCAGTAAAAACTTATCGCAAACCTCGCACTGGTCTTTTTTTGGTAAAAAAAACCCTATATTAAACTCATGCTCAAAGACATACCGATACTGTCTGCAAGTAGCAATCGGACTAATATTTTTTTCCTTGGCCCATTCTAAGTACAGTCTATACATCTGTGCTATGAACTGTATATCAACTTGTAGGTATTTACGATTTGACTCCTTACGTATATAATGTGACTCGGTTGTGGGAAGACACTCAATGTGCTGCCTTATAAATTTCCTGGTAGCTTCAACTTTTGGATCTGTACTTGTGACTCTGCCAATCCATTCCTTCCTATTCCAATCGTGTTTCTATCTAACTTAAGCATTACAGTTCTTATCCAGATGTCAGTAATACTGAGCGTGTTTAAAAAAAAAGTTTTGCATACTTTAATGATGAGTTCATCCACTGTAAAATAATACTCCATTGTAAATTGGCGTCTTGAATTTGTTTTCACTGTTTCTGCCTTCTTTTGCATTTTTTTAACGTGCTTTGTGCTGCATGTGTTTATCATGATTTCCTAGTTTCCAGAATTTATAAAAAATGTTTTTTCGCTGATCTTCTGGTAACATTCCATTCGACATTTTTTCTTTACACAACTTTCTTTGATTTTTCTAGCCTTAACAATTTTTTTGGTAGTGTAAGACGTATATTCTTGACCTGTATTTCTTCTTTTTTTAGCTATTTTAACTTTCTAATTATTCTCATTTTTAAACTTTTTTCTACCGGGTGATATATTTTTTTCAGCATCAGTTTGAAGTTGTTCAGCGACATTACTTTCTATAGTTACGGATAAATTCACTTCCTTTAAAACAGTCGTTTCCATTGAAGTTGTTTCTTCATTAGCATCATCTTCAAGCTGCAATAAAAATATTTTCATATTCATACCCTTGCAATTTTTATACCTCATAATTTTAGTACCTCAGTATGTATAGCCAGAATATCCCCATCAGTATTTTCTAAATACTGTACATTTGCAGAAGCAGTCTCTTCATGCACAGGTAATCCATCTTGAGTAGTACCAAATAATAATACAGCAGGATCTACTTCATCAAAACCGGGATCAAAATCATTTCCATCAAAAATTGGGGAGCGTGCTAATGCTTGTTCTAAGCTCGTATTGGGGCAGTGGTTTTCAGTATCACTACTATTTTCTTCTAAAAGGTATATCAAAAAATCAAAATAAGAAATATAAAAAAAACTTTTCTGGTATGCATTAGGCATAACTACTGTTTGATGGTGGTAATATTTTTAGTTGATTGGAGTTTTAATTAATATTTTTACTATTATTATACAGAGAGGGCGGAAAGTCACGTATAAATTCAATAGGAATTAGGCAATTGCTTTTTTTTTTTTTTTTGAAAAACGCTCGGACACCTCAATGGACATTTTCATTTGTTGACATTTTAACATACTTTATTTGTTTTTTTATTGACAGATGATAAAAATATGATGTCAGTCATATTTTTTTTAATGCAAACATAATAATATGGCTTGTGATATATCATTTGAAGGGCCTTCTTTCATAGAGTATGTTCCTTCCCAAAGTTTGAAGTCATTCCAATAATTTAATTTTTTTTAATTTTCAAGAGATCAAATCTTTATCATGTGTAAATAAAAAAACAAACGAAGTATGCCAAAATTTCAACAAATGAAAATGTCAACTGACGTATCCGAGCGTTTTTCAAAAAAAAATTGATTGAATTTATGCGTGACTACACCCTCACTGTATACAGCAATTAACAAATTAGAATTTTTAAAGTTGCAAAAAATAATCTTTGGGTACAATATAAATGTTAATTTTAAGCATTTATTTTGATAAAACGCCGCCAAAACTTACCCTGTGCAAGCTTCACTAAAAACCTTCCACGTGAGCACATTTTTTTTTAAATATTAGTCTAATAATTTACCGACATTCAAGATAAATAACACACAAAAACAATACACCTTTCCTCGCCTTGTCTGTTAAATAAAATTTGATCGTAACTCCCGTGTACTAACATCGTAACTCAACTCGAACGAATTCAGAAGCGCACGCGGGCAGAGTTGCCGGATTTGTAACATCGTATCTTAAGTTACGATAAAACTGCATTCGCTAAAATAAAAATAATGGACATCTTAAGTATACTTACGATAAAATTAATGAATTAGAATGTGTGTATTATTATTGTATGTAGACATACGATAAACTGTTTTTATTAGATTTGCTGCAGTCTTCTTGTAACTCTAGATACGATGAAAATAAGTTCTTTATTAGCCATTTATAGAGTTTGTAACTTAAGTTACGATTTTATTAACGCCAGTTTTCTTGCGAAGCAGATACGATAAAACTTTTTTTTTTAATACCTGTTTTTTTTTCAAAAATTTTAATTTTTTATTATTTTAAAGGAAAGGGAAGAAAATTTCATACTAGAAAGTAGTCTTAACTCAATTTCGTCAAAAATCGAGTTACGATGTTCTTATTTGCGAGCATCGATATATTCGAAATAAAAAAACTGGTTTTAGCCTTCCCTCCAGAATGACATACAATAACAGGATTAGTATGAATATCTCGGATACTGCGGATATGTTTGCAGAATACTTTTCATCCGTCTATTCGGATGAGCAAGTCAATGACATACCATCTTTTGATTTTGATAAATCAATTTGTCTGAGCATTTTAACTCTGTCAACGCAGGATGTTTATGAGGTTATTACTTCCTCTAAGAATAAGCTCTGCACTGGACCAGACGGAATTCCGGCATTCTTCCTAAAGAAATGTGTTTGGGTTCTTACGAAACCAATACTGTTCATTTTTAACAAATCTCTAGGTACTGGTTCTTATCCCACTCTCTGGAAGAGAAGTTTTCTAAAACCCATTTTTAAATCTGGTAGTAGAAATGAAATTTCCAATTATCGGGCTATGTGTAACCAATCTGAGTTGCCAAAGCAGATTGACTGCCAGGTCAGTCATAGGATTCCCTGGAGTTTTAAATCTTTATTTAATCCTGAGCAATTTGGATTCTAATTTGGTGCTGTATGTCAACTACCTCTACCGCTGCTTGGAGAAGGGACTTCAGGTTGACTCAATATATACAGATTTTTCCAAGGCTTTTGATAGGGTTAACCATGGGGTACTCTTGCAGAAGCTTAGGGCTTTAGATATTGTGGGGCCTCTTCTTCCGTGGATCTCGGGATTCATTAGAGGTAGAACATAGATTGTTAATCTTGGAGGTACATGTTCCTCTGAAATTTTGGTGCCTTCTGGGGTGCCACAGGGCTCATTCAGGCCCTGTTTTGTTTTGCCTCTTTTTGATTGATTTAGTTTAGAAACTTGAAAATTGTCGTGTGTTAATGTTTGCTGATGATGTGAAGCTATTTAGGCTTATCACATTCCTTTCTGATGCTGTGCTTCTGCAAAAAGACCTTAATTTGTTCTTTTATTGGTGCCACTTGAATAGAATGTCCCTTAATAACAATAAGTGCCATAAGATTACTTTTTCTAAGCAAAGAATAATATTTTATAAATATCTTTATAAAATAAATAATGTAACAATTGGTGTCAAAACAGAGGTTTCTGACTTAGGAATATTTATTGAGTCCAGGTTGTCTTTTAAAACTCACATCAATCGGGTGACTGGTAGGGCAATGAAAAGGCTGGGTTTTATCCAACGGTCTACAACTGATTTGTCTTTGTTTACTTTTAGATTACTTTATTGCTCTCTTGTTAGGCCCATCTTGGAGTATGGCTCAATTGTGTGGTCCCCGTCATATAACTGCTACACTGAGCAGATTGAAAAAACTGAAAATAAATTTTTAAGAGTGGCTGCTTTTAGATGTGGTTACAGGAGACAGGAGTATTACTATCAGTGGGTCAGGGATAACCTGAACTTTCCCACATTAGAGTCACGAAGAACATTACTCGACTTATGTTTTATGCATAAGGTTTTAAATGCTACTATAGATTGTCCCGAGTTATTGTCTCTTTTTAAACTTAGGGTGCCTTCCAGATTGAATAGACAATCAGAAATATTTTCAGTCCCATTCCACCATACCAATTATGATATTAATGAGCTAATTACATGAATGGCTCGAAGTGCTAATGGTCTGTCAGGACAGATAAGCTTTTTTGACTCTAGGATTACATCTTTTAAGGGGCAGTTAAAGAATATTATTTCATAGGGGCTTTAATTAATTAACTCATCTACATCTTTCATTGATTATAAATAGTTTTGTATCTGATTATATATGTTTGTATGGGTATGCTATATAACACTTTTGTAAATGGATTCCGTAAATAAATAAATAAATTTTAGCCCTTAGGTCCATAATTTGCCGCTCAATTTCGGGGTTATTTAATTGTTCTTAATTTATCCTTTACTTTAATGTCCTTAATTATAGATCGGTTCAACCATACCGGATAACTTTTTTTTATTACTTTTGACTTTTGGTACACACATTTTTTTGACATCCATTTCACAAACAATTGACACAAGATTCCAGATCACTTTAGTCTTCATTTTGAAAGAGCTGATACGTCATATCAAAATTGGCTTTCCTAAAGCTAAAACGAACATCACTACAATTATCTAAGGGACCTATATCCTTCTTACTTTATAATGATGTATCTATTGTTAGTGGGGGGGATGGTGGTTGTCACTAGAAACAAATTCATATGTACTTTGGGATATCTTACTTGTCTAAGTTGTTAGAACTCAGTTTAAATTATGTTGATTACTATTTAAAATTAAATTCTCCTGTGTACAATTAAAGAACAACAAAAAAGAAAACATCATTTAAATCTGCTGATTTCTACATCTAATATCATTATAATATTTACTTAAATGAGATATGTGAAAATCTGCTAGTATCACAAAATTACTATTATATAAATATAGGTCAGACTTTCAACATATATTGAAAAAGCTGTTCCCTTTTTGAAATGGTGTAAGTTGGCGAAACATAGACAATCATAACATAGATAATATAAGAATTCTCATCATACCATATTTTTACTGCGAGTACATCCATTGTACATTAATTTTTGAACATATAAAATGCTTTTTATTTGCTAAAAGTACACCACCACCACAAATATTGCAAGTATTAGTAAATCCCTAAGGTTGCTGGGATTCATTGAACTAGCTCGAACCATTCATTAAGTACCAGAAATTTTAACCACAATACCTGCATTAAAACACTACTTTGCCTTTATCAGAACCTGGAGTATGTCTCCTCTATTTGAAGCCCACACTATACATGTCTATCTACAGACTGGAAAGAGTTTATTTTATTCATTTATGGTTTATCCATTTAAAATACAAAGTTACCAAAAATAGCTAGAAAAATAGCTAGATCTAAACTAAAATTATAAATAAACATACAAGTACATTTCAAATCCGAAAACATCACATACACTTTAAATAAATTCTTAAGATTAAAAGAAGAGTTCAAATATGGCCTGAGAAAAAACTAAACAATGCTTTGCTTGGCCAATATTTATAGCATTAATGTTAATGATGGGATTCTATTACTGTTAGTTTTACTTAATTTCTCTTATATATATATATTATTTTCTTTCTTTAAATATCTATAGGCTTTTTTCCACATTGTATACATAATATATTAATAATGTTGGTTTTTAAAGTACTGTAAATTTTCTTTATTTTTTACTATTACGTAAGTGCTCTATTTGTACTGATATTATTTATACATGCTCTCTTAAGTTAACAGCTTTAGCTGCCCTTCGCAGAGCTTAAAATAAAGACGATTTATTATTATTATTATTATGTCAAACAGTATGCAAAACATCACCAATTATTTTTTAATATACACTTAACACGGCAAAGGGATGAATCAAAAAGGCAACGTTTATCTTCTAAAGTTAAGTTATTTACCTTATGCAGCATCCTTGTCTGCCTTATGCAGAAAGGGACTCATTTTGCCCAAAATTTGTTGAATGGAAGGGTATATATTGAAGGTGCAAGTATGACAATTTTGCCTGGTCGCAACATTAATTTCAACACAATTTCAAGACCTTATTAAATTCGAAAAAGAATTCATTGTCACATTTATTGGTGATATAAAAAACATCGTTTTCCATTTTAATAAAACAACTTTTTGCGTTGTAAAAACTGTAATAATTAATTTTTGAACGTCCTGTATAAATAGTAACTTTTTTTTAGAAATGAAATGTAAAATTTACTGCTCGTCAGTACAAATATGGTAAAAAAGAGAAAACACATATATTAAGGAATTTATCATTGAAATTGTCTCAGTATTTTCACAAAAGACGAAATATTTCAAAAGCCTCAATATTTAGGCTAGGTAAACATTAATAAAACCTACCTCTATTTACGATGTAGAATCCAAAAATCAACTAATATACGGGTGTTCATTTAAAAAAAAAAAACTTTGATATGTCTAGTCTATGCCAGTCTATGATTAGCCAAAATATTCCGTGTCGTATGTCGTGAATAACCCTGTATATTACCACAACTTGTTCACACATCCATTCTCATGACTGCATTAAAAATGGTGTAAGTCACGATCATAACACAAGAATTAGAGCTAGAGGTAATTTAGACATTTCAATTAATTTAAAAAAGATAAACTTAAAATTCTTTATTTATCTCGCTCCACTCGAAATAAAAAAACAGGCAAAAATTAAAGCAATATGTTCAAATAAATTTTCATTAATTCAGTCCTTGAAGTATTGAGGGTCATTAAATTTAAGATTACTGAACTAACATTTTTCTTTGATTCAAAGTCACCTACGGTAAGGAACAGCATTTGCAGCAATAGGGTTGCCGTAGTCAAGGACTTTTTAACGCTGTGTTTATTTTGCAAAAAAGAGGCATTAGATATATGTGTCATAAATCTCCACAGTACTTCTATTTAAAGACACTTACCTTACGTTGCTGGTTTATTGTTGACTCTGCTTGACTAACATTTAAAAAATATAAATCGTATCTTGAAAATAATGGCTTCTCAAAACATTATAATATCAAACTGAAAAGATTTAGGGAGGGTCTTTACCTTTTTTATTCCCTATTACCCTATAGCAGCCTCACTGTAGGTTTACAGGCAAGGGTGGCTTGGCCGTAATAGGTTGAGTAAAGAACCACTTGATTGTAGAATTCAATACCGATTTATTCACCCAAAACTACAACTATTTATATCAGTCTTAAACTAACAATTCGTGGTAATTTTCAAAACTAAGATGTTTTCTCTTTACAATACTTCCTACATTCCCAATGATGAAATCTTGCAAGTTGTTTTAAAAAACTAAACAGTTCGTGATTCGGGTGACGGACCTATGTTTTTAATGTTTTTATAAACTATACTACGCACCTTGACGGACTAACATAAACAGTTTTATATACTTAAGTAAAAAATAGAATTTTTAAATTAATAAATTTAAAATAAAAAATGTCGATTATACATCTTCCCCGCTCTCTCTGCTACTTGCTGTAGGAAGATTTAATGGACGGGCTTCTACCATCTCGGTCTCTCTGGTCTTATGCCTGGGTTCTCGTTGCTTGTATTGTCTAATTTTAATAACCCATAGGAATACGCAAGACACTAGGAAAATGATCAGTATAGTACAGCCCCCTGCAGTATAGGAGTGGAGTGTGACCTTTCTCCATATCTTGCCTTCCAGCTGCTGGCCTAGTCTCGTCAATCGAAAGGTTAGTCAGATCATCTGATACCTTGAACACGGCTTCTCTCGAAAAATTGCTGACTGTGTTTGTTTTTGTATGGTGTATGGTGTCGCTGACATTAATAAATTTTGATGTTTTTGTATAACTAGAAACAACAGGAACGGTATCAAATCGGTTTGCAATTATATTATTTTGTTTTGTTTTTAGAATGCATGCTTCGGTTAACTGAATTATACCAGTGGTGTTTAATACCATTTCTTCTCGTATGCCATTGCACGTGATTGCGATGCTTATGGGATTTGGAGAGATAAACATCCATGTATTTGGAGTATAAAGCTGTTTCCAAATAGTCGTGTGGAGGTTACGTTTTGTTATGTTGCAAGAATTCCCTTGATGTCGTTGATATATTTCGTCAATGACGCAATTTGGACTGGCGTCTATGGTCCTAACTGTTGTCGGTGAACACAAATAGTTGCTGATTCAATGTATATGTCGTATGTATTCTTCCATAAATTGTCGATACTGGTCGTAGAGGCTCTTATTTTTTACAAACTTTTTCTTTAATTGTTGAAATATTGCTATGGCTCGGGATTTTGATTCTCCTAATTGCGGTGGATACTCTTTGAAGGGCAGCTTCACTGTATAACTTCCATCCTTGTTTCTTTTTATTGTTTTTTGAAAGAGTTCTTCATACACTTGGTCTTCTGGCTTGATTTGCTGTTGACTGAGACTTCTTCTATTTCCCAAAATTTGGTCAGTTGATTATCTTCTTTTGTTCTTGATATCATGCTCTTTATTTGTAGGTGTTTACTCTTTTCACTGATGATCATTGTTCCAGAAATAATCCAACCAAATTCTGTTTTTTGTCCTATTAGTCCATCCCGTTTTTTGAGCCCTTCTAGTATTATTTTCCCGTGTTCTTCTGCTCCTAGTAGTACGTCGATTGGTCTTATATTGAATGTGGGGTCTGCCAGAATAGTATTTTCCCATTCTCTTGCGTCTATCTCGTTTAACGGTTCACTCGGGAGCGCCTTCGTAATCCTTGATAATACTAGCAATTCTGTTGTATGTAGTCGCTGGGAAATCTTGGCCTTAGTTGAACTTTTATTTTTGACTTGGAAACACTTGATTCATTGTCGCCGACTCTTGATATTTCGGCGCGTATTTTTTTGTCTTGGTAAAGCTAATGCTTGTGCAGCCTCTTCAGAAATAAATGACGACTGGAAGCCTTGATCAATTAACACTCTTAATAAATGGGACGTGCCGTCGTATGCTGTGCCTTGGATTAGCGCTGTAGCCAGTAGAACTTCTTTTTTATCGGTATTGTTGTTAGGTTCCACCCTATTTAATTAGGGATTACGTCGGGTGTTAGACTTGTAGACAGAAAAAGAAAGTCGTATAATTGGTTATGAGAAATTAATTTATTCTCCTAAACTTTAACTGGTTAATCGCGGCAATCTCTGATTTTACACTTTACTTTATATACAACTATTTATATTTTATGGATTTTTATAAAAGAGCGCGGAGCCCGGTACATGTCTAATATGCAACCACCTGGTCTAACATATCGCAAAGACTATACTCCAACGACTGTTTTAACGGCGAAAACCGAAATTCAGACTCGTTACAACCATTATTTTTTGCATGCGCCCTACTTCTTTTTTATTACAGGCGGCTCGAACTTATCGCGGGAACAAATCCTTTGACGGCGCGTCTTTTTCAGCGCTTTCCAGGTACGAAGCCATAAATCACGAGCACTTGTGCCGAATTAGGAGAATCTCGAGTGATACAAAATGGTATGAGATATTTAAAACCGTGGGTATGGCGAGCTAACTATCGAAATATAAAAGTCTCCTAACAATTGTTTCTTTCTTCAGCTGCGTGGTGAGTGCTTTGGGGGTGATTTCTTGAATTGTTATTTCTTGTGTTCGATTCATTGTATCTAGAGTTGACAATATTGGGCCTGAAGTTCGGTTCGTTGTTTCTCCTGAAGTTGTTTTGGTAGTTCTGTGGCCTTGAGGTGGAGTTTCCATTTCTTGCGTTTGAAGTGGCTTGTCGGTCTTGATGTAGTAAAGTATTGTGGGGTCCACTGCAGATTTTGCAGTTGCTTGTTGCGGTGCAACTATCTCTCGAATTATGGCTTAAACATCTGGTACATAGTTGATGATCTTTTATCATCTTCATTCGGGCCATTCGTGACACGCAAAAATAGATTGCAGCGCCAAATATTATGCCCTCGGTAGCATAGTTGGCATACTTGATCTCTTGGGAATCTATCTTTTTTTTCTGAGTTAAGAGCTTCAAGTGACTGAAATATTCTTTTTAAAAATTCTAAAATGTCTTCTAGTGTGGCGACTTCTAGAGGGTCTTCTAAAGTTTGCTCGTAGATTTTTGTCGTTTCCTGGTCCCATTTTCTGCATATTATTCTTCCTACTGTCGGGTACCATGATGACGTGTCGTAGCCTAGATTCTTAATGCCTTCGAGGCATTCGGTTGCGACATCATACAGTTGTTTAAGTTTTGGCACTGATTCGTAGGTAATTGTCGGGAACTCATAAATCTTGTCTACTAATTTTGATACAATGAGACGTTTGTTTTGATATCTCTGCTTCAATAAATTCCATGCTGAAGGGTAGTTTCCATCTGTTGCAAGTAGGTGCTTGATAATGCTTTGTGCTTCTCCTCGAAGAAGGGATTTAAAGTGCTGGAGCTTCTGTGCACTTGATAATTTGTCATTTCGATGAAATATCCTGGTAAAAAGATCGTCAAACGTGGGCCATTCTTCGTACAGTCCGTTGAATGTTGGAATGTTCATTGTTGGGATGGGTGTGTTGTTTGATAGATTTTGGCCCTCCTTTATTTTTTCGTCTAGCTTCTCTATAATATCATCGTATGACCTTTTAATTAGACGGTGGGCAGATAAATATTCCTTGCTTGTAATGCCTTTGCATAGGATCTCGTTGTGAAGTTGCTGAATGGGCCCCCATTGATTCTTGGTGTCTTCTTTCAGAAATTCATAGCGAGTTGTAGGTTTATCTCTGCAGAGTTCTTCTTCAATTTCTTCAATCAAAAATCAACTCTTGGACTACTACTTCTTTCGTCTTTTAAATTATCGTACAATCCCTTAATTTGGTCCAAGTATTTCTTCGTGAAGTAACTATGACTGAATTCTCCGATTTTTCTAAGCTTCTCGTCATTTTCTACAATTGCGTCCCATATTCTGTCTCCTTGTTGGTTTCTCTGAGTAATATATGATGATGTTTTTCTTGAGTTTGAATCTTTCTTTACTTTGGTTAGAAGTTGTTCTAATTCTCCCGCTAGCTCCTGCTGGCGGAGGGCAATTTTATTCGTTTCTTCCATGGCCATTTCCTGGGGCGGCAGTTTCTTGTTTTAGATTGCAGATGTAAAAGTGGTCTTTTGGCAGCTTACTCCTGGCTTGACTTTAAGATGGAGGCGGCAACTCCTTTTGTTTAACTTGAAGATGGAGGCGGCGTCGTGGGCGGCAACTCCTTTTGTTTAACTTGATGATGGAGGCGGCGTCGTAGGCGGCAACTCCTTTGATCCGACTCGAAGGACCATGAAAAGATTTAGGGAGGGTTTCCTTAACCTTTTTTTATTCCCTATTACCCTATAGCAGCCTCACTATAAGCTTACAGGCAAGGGTGGCTTGGCCGTAATAGGTTGAGTAAAGAACCACTTGATTGTAGAATTCAATACTGATTTATTCACCCAAAACTACAACTATTATCAAACTACAACTATATCAGTCTTAAACTAACAATTCGTGGTAATTTTCAAAACTAAGATGTTTTCTCTTTACAATACTTCCTACATTCCCAGTGATGAAACCTTGCAAATTGTTTTAAAAAACTAAACAGTTCGTGATTCGGGTGACAGACCTATATAACAGTTTTATATACTTAAGTAAAAAATAGAATTTTTAAATTAATAAATTTAAAATTAAAAATGTCGATTAGACACAAACAAAACTACAATAATCCAATTCCCATTTTAAAAGGTGAACTAAAATGGAATTCCCTGATATACTTTAATATGAAATTTTTTAACCATATTTCAAATTGCATAAAAACCTCTAAAAGTTCTCGCTTTATAAAGTCCTTAACTTCTTAAAAGCAAATCTTTTTATAGCCCAGCACAGTGTTTTGAAGATAATTGGGAATTGGTTAATAGGATATAATTAGGTTTTAGTAAAGATGTGCAGGTTAGATTTTGTGATGTTACTCTAATAACATTTTAACTCGCTTCTCGTCAATTGAATTTTAAATTAAATTTTGTGTTATTATTGTTTATACTTGTATGTTTAACCGACTATTGTGGATTTTTTTTAATTTGTGTTAAGTAATATGTCGATTTATGTTCCTATTTTATATAATAACAACCTTTATCAACAAATGCCATGTATTTATGATAATAGAGCATGTTTTGAATTTTAATTTTTGAATTAATAGGGATGAATAACGCACACAGGTATCTAAGTATACAGATCGTGTTATCGTGAGCTACGTATTATCTAAAATAATGGCAACACCGCTTGGTTGAGGCTTGCAGGCGGCGGAATTTTTCGTTTTTATTTTTTGAACCGGGAGTCAGCAGACCTCACTTTGCTGTGTTACTGCACGTTGCATTAATAATTTTTGAGCGTTATTTTCGTGTTTTTTTACTTTGGCTGTTTATACCCCTTCCGAAAGAGTTCAACTAATTAAATGGTTTTAAGGAGGCAATTCGGCAGTACAATGTAGAGATTTGTTTTCAGTGACATTTGAGAATAGACCGTTTCCTTGTGCAAAAACGGTTTTAAATGTGGTTACAAATTTTGAGACATCTTTTTGTCTTCAAGATTGTAAAAAATGCCACACAAACCGTCAAGAACCACCTGTTGAAGTGGTCCAGGATATAGAACGGCGGGAAGAAATGGTTTGCAGTACCCTAGATAACCTTGATTCGACACGGTCCACTAGAAGTGTTGGAAAGGAACTGGGAATGAGCAGTAAAACTGTTGCTCGTATCTGGAAAAAATATGGGTACAAATGTTTGAAGTATTCAAAAACTCAGGAAATATTTCCTGAAGACCAACGGCGAAGAATGGAATTTTGTGAACCCATGATGGAAAAGGCAAATGAAAACGAATATTTTTTAAAAAATATTTTGTTTTCTGATGAATCTTCTTTTCCATTACATAGCAAACACAATCCTTCTATTGTTCGTTATTGGTCTCAGGAAAACGAGCAGAGAAGTTTTCAGTTTCGTACCCAGTATCCTCAGAAATTAAATGTTTGGGCAGGTATTTTGGGCGACAATGTTATAGGGCCATTTTTTATTGATGGCACTTTAAACGCCCAAAAGTACCTTGAGTTGCTGCAAAACCACGTTCTTCCTGCCATTCAAATCCTACCTGATGTAGACCTGGGATCGGTTTATTTTCAGCAAGATGGCTGTCCTGCTCATAACGCGGCTAGGGTAAAAGAATTTTTAACAAATACTTTTCCTAACCGCCTTATTAGTGGGACTGGCGATATTAAATGGCCTCCTAGATCTCCAGATTTGTCTCCAAATGACTTTTATCTGTAGGGTTACCTTAAGCAGACCATTTACAAACATGAATTTAGTAGGCCAACAAATTTAGAGGAGTTGCGAAATAAAATTGTCGAAGTTGCCAATTCCATTTTACCTGAAACTCTTTTGGAGGTGCGAAATAGCTTTTACGATAGGTTAAGTTTTCGTTTAGCGAAAGGCGGTTTATTTGAGCCTTTTATTAAAAAAATGATATGTTGTTAAGTTTGTTTATTAAAGTTTTATTTCTGATTTTTTATTATATTTTTATCAGAGTTGATATTTTATTTTTTATTAGAATAACGCTTTAATTTTCATTATGCAAAACACAGCATATTAAACAGTTTAAGATTACAATTCTATGCGGGTTTTACACATTGTAATGTCTGTAAAACCCGCATTAGAATAAATATTTAAAAAATGCCTGGATTTTCGCGTAATAGTTTGGGACATTTTGTCGCCAAACGACGCAGCTCCCACGAAAGTCAGATGTTTACTAATCCCGTGACCCGTCCTCGGGGCGGTGCTCTGTCGCACTCGTAGACGCGCGACGTTGCAAAGTTTTGCCTCTATGCGGTTTCCTATAAGTAACGAACGAAAACACGATCTGTATCTTATACCTTGAAAAAAGCTTGCATCATGTTTAATATCATTACATATAAGTAAATTTAAATTAACCGTGAAAAAAAAGCACCGGCGAAATCGGAAGGCATTTTAAATCCGCTCGAATAATTAAAATAATATTTCCATACGAAATCAAAAATACTTTATTGCAATAATATTTTTAATTCATAAATTATACCCTCAATTACTAAAATTGACTAGATTTTTTTATTTTTTCCATTACTTTTTTGAACGGATCTTTCAGTCTCATATTGAACAGCACATGGTCTGGGAAACCACCCCTTTTGCCTCAATAGTGCTTTTTGGTCATCGGGAAGATCGTCCTGGATCTTCTCACCGAACAACCATAATCTGAAATAAATTATCAGGAGATCAGTCATTAATATTGTGAAATGTAAATAAAGCAGCTTTATTTCAATCACTATTTTCGTTCTAGGAATATAAAAGTTCAAAAGTATTTGTTTTTTAGCTATTCGAACTATTACTGGTAATTGCGTGTGATTGCATATCTAAGATAATGTTTTTCTATATGAAACAAAATAGTATAGTTATTTTTCAAACAACCAAACAATTAATTTCAATCATCCAAACTACATTTGAAAAAGCATTAGAAAATTAGCAGCATCTAAAATACTTTATATCAATATATTTTCTATTGATAACACCATACTATTGGTAACTCTCTCAAAAGTAGTAAACGATTATTTATATCTGTAAAAATCCTTATTACTAAAGTCGAAAGTGAATTTAATAATAGGGTGTTTTTTAATAATAAAACACTAATAATAATTTGAAAATAATTTGGTTTGATGAAAGTCGACATGGAATTAGAAAACCCATTTCCAAAGGACAGAGACTGATCATTCTTCATGCTGGAGGAAGAAATGGTTTCGTAAATAATGGGTTACTGATTTTTCGCTCAGGTAAAATTTTTTAGTTATTTCTATAGAAAGTAATACCAAAAATGATATTAAAATGTAATACGCAGAAATGATACTCTTAGTTGATTGGATAAGCGGGTACTTATACTTTTCAGTCCCAGTGCCCTACTCATATTTTCACCTATAATATTTAGTCAACTTTATACGATTATTTTAAAATCTTTTATTCTTTTCTTTTTAGGGTCAAAAAGCGGAGACTATCATGATGACATGAATCATCACAACTTCATGAAATGGGCCGAAAATCAGTTAATTCCAAATTTACTACCTAATTCCGTCCTAGTATTAGACAATGCAGCTTATCACAATGTGCCTGTAGTCAAGAATATTACATCTGGAAGTAAAAAGCAGGAAATAGTTGACTGGCTCAAGGACCGTAATTTTACATTTGATGCAAAACTCACCAAGACAGAGTTATATGAAATAGTGTCTGAAAATAAAAAAAAGTATCCTGTAAAAACCAAGTTGGACGACCTAATGGAAAAGCATGGACACATTGTGTTACGTTTGCCTCCATACCACCCAGAGCTTAATCCGATAGAAAAAATTTGGGCAACTGTTAAGAATTGGGTGGCAAGCAGAAATTCCACTTTTAAATTGGCGGATGTCGAAACTTTTACAAGGCAGAAATTTGCGGAAATTTCGAATGATGAGTGGATAAATATTTGCAACCATATAGACAACATAGAAAAACAATATTTCGAAAGTCATCACCTTTTTGATGAAGCATTGGATTCTTTAAAATTTACAGTAAATACAGGTTCACCTGATGAAGAGATCGAATGGTCTTCATCGGATGAATCTGATTTAGGTTGTAATACACTATCTGATAGTGAATAAAAATATATAATATGTAAAATAATGAAATAAAACTTTAAGCTTATACCAATTTATTTCTTTACACAAGTCGTTTAAAATACCTAATCCTTAAAAAAAAATGCGAATAAAGAATAATTTTCAGCTACCTATTTGAAGTTCTGTTTTAAAAATAACTAGCGAACTGCATCCTCCTGTAAGTAAAACTATTTTTTATTAGATTTTTTATGGGCACATCACAATGCTAAAAAATATAATTTTAATTTATCTACATTTTTTTAAACGAATCTCGGAGCAATTAAATTCGAATATATGCATTCTTAGTTGGTATTTCAACTAAATCAAACGCACTTATAATATCGCTAGCTATACCTACTAAAAATCTAGGGCTATTTAAACTCTAGTACAAATAAATATTAATAATTTCAACAAGTGTGCCGCCTCCACTGTCTTCAGAGTTCAGATCTCGACATAGTCATCTGACCCGATCGATAGAATAACGAGATGCGCGGATTTTGCCGCCTGTTGATGTCACCGATTCTTTATAAACTCTTCTAACAAATTGTGTAAATTCTACTCCTGACATTGGGGTAGCTGGAGGCAATTGTTTAATTTGATTTGGTGTAAAAACGTTTCTCTGAGGTTTAGGTCTACCAAAAACTTGTGATTTAGTGAAAAATTGCTGGAGTTGTCTATTAGGGTTTGGTCTAATATTTACTGGTTGTGAGGGAAATGGTTGAGAAGAATAGAAAATATCCGGTAAATAAAGTCCAAATCACAAAACGGTTTTACCACTAACCAAAACCCTTTATTTTATCCCATGTACTTATTTTACTCTTATTTTATTCTCTCATTTATTTCAAAAGTCAATAATTTAATTTGAAGTAAAGATAAAATTCTTGTTTTTTTCCATGTACCGTGTTTGTTCCTAATCATTCCTACACCAAAAACTTTGGTATTCTGTATTAGAATACTATAATTTGACTGAATTTTTGGAAAGTATGGTTTCGATAATATCCGGAATTAAATTTAATTAACAGAACTTTGCATTTCACAAAATATTTCCCAATACAACAATTCGTATTATGAACCACTTGAGGGTACAGCCATGAGTAATTGCCTCTCTCCCTTTCTTGCAGAGCTCTTCGTGAACCGTTTTAATTAAATGCAAAAAATACATTGCAATACTTTCCACAAGTTTGGTAAGAATGTGGATACAGGATCCAGTCATGCTATCGTGAAGGCAAACATCGTAGCTCACTGTAGAATTTCACCACCACCAAATTTGATCATGGAGTAAGCCAATGAAAAAAGGATCCCGATATTTGGATTACATGAAGCTAAAATCACCATTGGCTTAACGACATTCCAACAGCAAGTATTAGCAGATATTATGGATGACGTTATATTGGGATTAGGTGTTATGAATGCTCAGCAGTTTAAAATGGATGTATATAACCGCATATTAATGACAAAAACCGAAGAGATCTTTATGCATTATCTACATAAAGATATTGGAAATGCCCGAGTTGCTAAGTTAATTCAGGATATTACCATAGCAGCTAAATTAGAGATGGTGGTTAATGCCATAACTGGAGGATAAGATGGAGAAACTGTTTTGATTGAGCCCATGGATGACTGCAAAGTATACTGTCAAGGAATTCTTCCAGCAAAGACGTTATCTACCCAGAAGGAATCTACTGTTTTGGTTCGAATGGCAAACTTGAAAGGATATGATCAACATTTGAAAAAAGGACAGAATATTGGCGTGTGCTCTGAAGTAGCGGCAGCAATGAAAAATGCTTATAGAAGTCGTAATTCAAGCAGATCTTTTCCTATATGTTTACAAAATCTTTTTGAAGAATCTTCTGCCAATTTAATCGTGGACCAGTGTAGTAAATTGCGATGTTTTTCTAAGAAAATCAAGATGTATTTTCCTTGCACGATAATGACCTGAGAAGTACCGATTTAGTGCAGCATCGAATTAACACTGGAGACAATGCTCCATTAGAAAAGAAAACAAGCACCTCTATAGCTAAACAAGGTGAAGTTTCCTCAATGCTTCAAGAAATGAGAATACAAGAAGTGATAGAACCTTCCCAGTGTCCTTGGACATCTTCAGTTGAATAAGTGAAGAAAAAGGATGGATCCACCAGATTTTGTGTAGACTATCGGCGACTGAATGACATTACCAAGAAAGACAGTTATCCCCTACCAAGAATTGACGACACCCTGGACACGCTATCAGGTTCACAATGATTCTCAACACTCGATCTAAAGAGTGGCAAGTAAAGATGCACCCAGAAGATAAGGAAAAGACCGCATTCTCGACTGGAACAGGACTTTAACAGTTTACAGTCATGCCCTTTGCAATCGCCAGCCAACTTTGAGAGACTTATGGAAACAGTGTTACGTGGAATGACTTGAGAATCATGTTTAGTTTATCATACTGGAAGATCATTTAAAGAATATTCAAAAGGTTTTTGTTAAGCTTCGAGGGGCCAACCTGAAGCTAAGTCCTAAAAAATGTTAACTAACTTCAAAGCTCAAGTTTGTCACAGTACGTCAGTATGCAGACGATACACACATTTATATTTCATTCAAACCTGAAGACGCAGCTGAAGCAAATAACTAAATGAATACTGATCTCTAACTATTTAACACTTATTGAAAAGTTAGTAGGGGAAGTCTTTTCTCCACAAATAAAATGCTAATCCTCTAATTTCAGGAGTGATGCATTTCTACTGAGTACTGGTAACGAGTGAGAGAGAACCGTCGGACTGTAGTTTTATAGGGTGTGAACCAATAAACAAATAAATGTGTGTTAATAAGTCAGATCAAATCAAATGTCAGTGTTACTGTTAGGACCTAAGGAATTAAAGAAAGTGTTGCTCTCAAATTGAGTTTGCTCATTAATGCAAGTGTAAATCGGTGATTTGATGGCTCTTTTATTTCCAGGATTTCCAAAAGATCCAACCTTACCCCCTTCTGACAAACATGGAGCACCTCGGCATCCGCCCCAGGCTCGAACCCTTGTCCGGTCTCAATAAAATGATTGGCGAAAGGAGAAGATGTATTGGTTATAAATCGGTTTCTATTCTTTTCAATGAGTTTATTATGTTCTTTAACTCTCGTCTCGATTCTCCTTCCGCTTTGTCCGATGTAGCACACATTCCAGTCAGGATGAGAACATTTTAGTCTGTAAACACCAGATCTGTGTGTGACGGGAATTTTATCTTTGGTGTTGACTAGAGTTCTGAAATAAACACGCAACCGCTCATCGGAGTCCCTCGACAAACTATAGATATAAACAAAGCCATCGGTTTGTATATATGTGGCTTATTTAAATGTTTGTAAAGATGTTTAAAATAAAGAGAATTTATAATCTTGTCAGGATAACCATTGTTCCGAGCAATTTGAAAAATTATATTGAGTTCCTTTTTAAAATGTTTTTGAGAAAAAGGGATATTACAATGACGGTGGAGAAGTGAGTTAAATGCGGAAAGCTTTTGATTAACTGGATGGTTTGAAAAAAAGGGTATAACGTTATCCGTAGCAGTTGGTTTTCTATAAATTTCAAATTTGAGTTTTATGTTGTTTGCTCTTTTAATTAAGAGGTCTAAAAAAGGTAGATTGCCTGATTGTTCCTGTTCGAGAGTGAAATGAACAGAAGGATTGATAGAATTTAGAAATGCCTGAGAAGTCCTCCGTGGAACCAGTGAAAGCTGTAAATATGTCATCGACGTACCTATACCAACATCTTATATGTTTTTTATAAATCTCGCAATTTGAGATTTCTCTTTCAAGAAAAAACATAAACACTTCTGCCAGAAAAGGTGACAAGTTGGAACCCATTGCAAGACCAGACTTTTGACAATATAATTTATTATCAACTTGAAAGAAGTTTTGCTTCAGTACACTGTCGATAAGAGAACAAATTTCTAATATGATATGAGTAGGTAGATTGCTTTGTGAAAAGAGAAGTTCTCGGGTGTATAATAAACAATCTCTTGGTGGGGTGCTTGAGTTAGGGGGTATTTCTGTTTTTATTAAATTTTTGGTAAGTTCATATGAGTTTTTTATTGAGAGTGGGTTAGAGAAATTGGTGAGTTGAGGGAGGATAGACGCTAACCAGGAGGAAAGTTTTAAGGCGGGAGAATCGATATAGGAAACTACGGGTCTCACACTTGGGAGGAGTTTGTAGGGTGAAAAAGAAAAATGATCGAAAGTAGCTGTACAGCTTTTAAATAATTGTTTGAGGTGAAGAATAAATCTAGAAGTAGGATTGTAAGGCAGAATCTGAAAATCATCACTGTTAAGAAAGTCACTGACTTTTTTGTCATCCAGTTCTGGGCATAAGTACGATGCAGTTACTCTTATCGGCTTTTGTTAGAATAAGATCATTGAGTTTGTTTATGAGTTGACCTGGGGAGTTTTTACGATTTTCATTTAAGTATTCCTTTTGAATTTAGAAATTTGTTAACCTCCAAAGAGATGTCAGTTCTAATTAGATCTGGATTAGGTAAGTTGGTGGACTTTAACACTCTTTCACAGTCCACCAGAGTTGCTCAGACACCACTAGTTTATCAGAATGGTTAACACGTATAGTACCATGGGGGATTACTGTGATCCCCCATTCTGCTTAGATGTTTTGGTCCATACGGGCCGTGGGGGATATATGTGGTTTGACAGACCAGAAATTACATGGGGCCATGTCGCATAGCACTGATGCGACAATTTAATGCAATAGAAATGGCAGTGTAATACAAAGGTATTGGACAAAATACATCAATTGGCTTTCCTGTAAATATTATTTTAGTTCTTATAAACATGGTAAAATATTTTATTTTCTGAAAATTATTTTATTTTAAGTTTGAAACATGTAATTCGAAAAAGCATTGCAAACATCAAAGTCACCAAAGCTCCAGAAGGATTGGGAAGGTCCATTCAATGTGGTCACTAGAATCAACGACGTGGTGTACCGTATCCAGCGATATCCGACAACGAAGATGAAAATTGTAAACATTGTCCGGTTAGTGTCCTATCATGACTCAGGTGGTCCCATGTTTGATCGGGACGATCAAACTTGAGAGGGGAGCAGTATTATGAAAATGTAAATAAGTTAATTATTTTCCTAGTTTTTTGTACTATTTTTATTAGTATTCTGTAGTTAAAGTTGATGCGTAGGGTTCTACTTACGTTTGGTTTATTATTTTTATCTGTAGTGTTTAGTTTTTAAGTAATTCATCTTGTTTGAGAGCCCCATTTTGGCCCCAATTTAGGTTATTTAGGTTATATTATTGTAAATCCCTGTAGTTCTAATTTTCTAGAATTTGTATACTTGCTTGCTTTGACTGTCAGTATTCTCCTAAAATTATTGCTATCTTTCAGCAAAAACGATGAAGATAATTCTAAATATTTCGAAATTGTTCCATCAGGTTTTAAAAAGAACGCGCTTCGTGACAATTCATTCAGTTTTTAATTATTTAGTCACTTTTTACCTTGGAAACAATTAAACGACAGTCAAGGCGAGTTAGGTTAGTGTTTTTGACGTTGACAATAAAAGTGTGCTCCCGAATTTCGTTACTATACTTTATAATTTATAGTTGTTTTTATAAATTGTATACTTGTGTTCAGTAATGGCATTAGCATGACTTGCACTAGTTCAAATACTCATATTAATCTCACTTCTCTAAGTAAATTTTGAATAACCCCTATATCTAAAAATATGTCTGCTCGCTAACACCAAAATTCCTCATTCCCCTCCTAAAAATGAACGAGGAACCAGACGTGAGAGGATTGGACAAGGACTTCAGGAATGGGAATCATTTTCGTGTATTCATATGTTTTTTATATTTTCAAGAGACAATCCTACTGTGTCCTATCTGTTATTGTACTTTTTAGAATAAATGAGAAAACAAAAGTATTTATTAATTCTTTCATTTTCCTTATTCAGAAGATTAATGTTTATATCACCCATAAACATTTCGATATCTTTAAAGTCTAAGGTGGATAAATAAATACAAGATTTAACCATAAAATGCTGTTGAATACGATGATCAATTATCATAAAATCAAAAGATCGGTATTTCCGATGATGTCCTTATACTTTGGCGCGGTAGTGTCTGTAAAATCTAGTCGTACTAGTTTTTGAAAAATGTCGTCAAATATCACTTACCACATATATTCTTAAAAAACGATTTAGACACATATGACGAAGGTTATTACTGTTTAACAAAATGATATTTGTACGTTTCTCGACTTTTCTAAATTCGATAATATTTAACGAGAAGGTAGGAAATAAAAAACAAATAAATATTCCCAAAATGTAAGTGGCAACTTACTTTCTCCACCTAGTTACCAAAACTAAATCTCCTACATTTAACTTCAGTCTTGGCTCATCAGTGCAAGGAAAATTGCAACAAACTTTAATACCGTATGATAGAGGAAACCACCGTCCAGAGGCAGGACTGACAATCTTGTAGGTTCGGGCTTTAAGCCTTTTTTCATTTTTTTGTTCCAGTTGCTCAATCTAAAAATTGAGGCAGTTTAACAAATTCATAAAACTTGTATCGCTTATTATTAACTTACAGTCAGTGAAAACTGAGAACATCCTTCTTTTACTTCCCAATTAATCCCGTCACCTACTGGATTGCCACTTAAAGTTAAAACTTGTTTTAGATTTCTCCATCTTCCCAAGTCATACGGAAAAATGTATGGTTCCTTGTGCTTTCTTCTGCAATCTGCTTTTTCTACAATCCAATCTTCTATTCCTGTACGATTTCTTAATATTGAACGAAACTAAAAACAATTTTAATCAAAAGATGCAGAGAAAATCTTGCCCGTAAGTACCTGAACAATAAATAACAATCCAACTGCACAAACAACTCCAATAGCTAATCCCAAAGATAAAACAGTAAGTATCATTCCCGTAAGGCCTAAGTACACTATTGGCACATCTGGGACTCTGTAGTAAAGGTAATTATTTCTGTACAAAGCCCTAGAATAATACAGTCATTTAACGAACAAAACTCCATTAATTATTAATTTTTAAACATCACTTGTAAAAAGTACATTTATTATACAGGGTGACCAACTAAGAATGCGACGTACTGTATCTCGAAACGTACTCATCGCAGAGGCTTGCGGTAAAAAATATTACCTGCTTGCTTGTCGGTGCAATTAACCAGCTCATTCGAGTGATTCGGGAAAAGCCGTCGGATATGTACCCTGTTCCCCGAATCGAAGATTTCACAATAATTAATTAGTTTTCTTTAAGTTAAGATTTTCACAATAGTAAATTTATAACTTTTGCATGTTGTCGCCTCCCCCACGATGCGTCCGGCATGGTTACCGGCCTGAATAGGTTTAGCCACAAACGGGCGGTGGGGATAGAAAAAGGTCTGGGAAAGGAATACGAGGAATTCACCTGAGTAAAGTCCCATTACTAATGTCACATATGTAACGGGGGATTCCCTTGCTACATCTGTGCTATTCTGCTATTAGTGAATATCAGTTTAGAAGTTTAGATTGTTTAGTTCCATTCCATCGATTCAGTTGATCATTTTGTTCTCAGGTTTGTTGATTAAAAGATTTGTGATTTATTTGAACGTTGATTATAATAAAAATATTTGTTGTTTTTTATTTGATAATTCAAAAATATTAAAACTTCTCCTGAATATGTCATTTTTATCTTTGCAGACATAAGAGAATGCCACCTAAAAGTAATTTTTGGCAGTATTTTAAAAGATGTGAAGATAAAAAATTTGCTACTTGTCGATTCTGTTCCAAGCAAATCAAAATTTTCTGGAAACACAACTAACTTAAAATCACACCTTCAAGCAATGCATAAGCACATTTTAGAAAAATCCTGTGGTCTTCCTTTACAACCTACAATAAATAAAACTAAAACTGATAATGCTGTTCCTTCAACTTCATCTGGTTCCACTCAAATTACCACTCTTAGACTTACGACTACTAATACGGGTATGATTGTAAATTCTAATAGTGACACAGAAGATATGCATGCATATACTGAAACCGATATAGCCACAACCCATGCGACTGAGAGCACAGGGACATCCTATTCTTCAAACTTTTCACAGACAGAAATAACAGAGAAGTTGGAGGATAGGTCAATCTCCCATCCATCATTTAGCAAAAAACTGGCAAAAAACAATAACTGAAAGTTTCTCAAGTTTGAAATCACACTCACCTGGTGGCAGAAGACATTTGAAAATAACAAATTCCCTTTTGTTCATGATATGCCGTGATTATCAGCCCATTAATATAGTTGAAAATGAAGGATTTGTGCAGCTTATGCGCACAATTTGCTCATAATACCAGATACCATCACGAAAAACTATTGGCAATCTACTTGATGAAAAGTACACGGCAATCACGAGTATCTTTCGAGAAAAAATTGAAAGAGCGGATAATTTCACTATTACAACTTTCTTTTCGAAAGGGGGCCCCTTTATAAAAGAAAGTTAAATGAAAGGAGCATGTCGGGTTGTTTTGAGGTTGTTCGCTCGATCGAAAGATGGCGCGGAACTAAATTTTGCGATATGTTGCAGAAAATGTTTTGTTTAATTTATTCTCCGATAGATAGAGGCATTCTGAATTTTTTTAACTTGGGTTTTTGCCGATGGGTTTCTGTTCTGGCTGCCATTGCCATCGCCATCCTCACGTCATTCGATTTCAATATTTTCGCTGTAGACGTTTAATTGAGAGACTAAGGTAACAAACACTATAAACTTGTTATTCCCATTAATATTTAGTGTTTAGTGCCTGTCAAACAAGATTTAGTGCGCTTCACAAAATATTAATTAGCTACCTATTTATAAAGACAATAATCTTGGGTACTCCAGTGGTGTCCTTTTTCGTGTGTTGTGTTGTGATGTGTGACGGGGTCAGTGTTGCCAGGCCAAAATCATCGCAAGCGGTAGGTTTATCAAGGAAAAAGCGGTAGATTTGAAAATAAAACAGTACATTTTTTTTCGTATTTAAAATTTAAAATAAGTTTATTAAACATATCGCGTTTTATTGTAAAAGCTAATAAACACAAAAATATGGTTAAGATCAAAAACGTTTTATTACCAAAAATAAATATCCAACTAAGGTTCATTAAAGTTGCCACTGCCTAAAACTTTATGAGTGGTAATACTAATTTAACATTTACACTATGTATTATATGTCAAACAAGAAATGTTTAAAATAAATTGACATAATTTAATACATAGTTAAATGCTAAATCATAAAATCTTAGACAGTGATGAATTTGCCTATACCTACATATAAACAATCTTATTAAAAGTCCATATTTTAGTCTTAATCAGAAAATTTTTTTCTACGGATTTTTTGTACATGTTATTATTATTATGATATGACAATAGTTCTTGATCAATGTTTAAGTTAAAGCATTCACTGTTTATGTATTCTTTCGAATGCATCAGACCAACAATACTGTTAGTGGATAATTTGTTTCTCTGTTTTATTTTTAATAAATTAATTTGTGAAAGTTCAGAGAAATTTCCTTTCCGCTTCTGCAGAGGGATGAGGCAAAATTAAAATATTAAAAGCAAAATTTGAGAGCAGAGGATACCGGGGTACCATCAGCATACTTCTTAGATTGAACATTTATCCAAAATGATGTTACCGAAGTTTCTGACGCTTTAGAAAATTCCAAATTTTTCAGCATTCTCCATTCGTTGTCAATTTTATGACGATCATTTTCTGGTACTAGGTTTCGAAAATGCATTATTAACTGTACTATGGATTCCTCTGTGCCTTCAAAAATACATTTAGGGTTTATTAATGACATGTTTTTAAATATTATGTCATCAAAATCATATCTTTTAGCAACTTGTAATGCTGCCTCAATGTAAAAATCCAGACAACGTACGCGAAGAATGTGGCATTTTTCTGCAGACAAATTGTCATTTAAAATGTGTTGTGTTGTCTTTGCTCCCAAATATACATTTTTAATTGGATTGTAGTGTGTAGCTTGTAGAGAATGGCTATCTAAAATATGTTTTTTAATGAAAGAATCTAAAAGGGTTTTGTAAATCTTGCACATTTGAGAATAAAGATTACAAAGTTTGGGCTCGGTAGACTACATTTCTTTATTAAATTATTAAATAGTAGTAATATATGCTCTAAAAATAACAAAAAAGCCAAAGTTAGCGGATCTTGTAAAGTATTTAAAATTGTCTCTGCTGATTGTAATTTGTCAGTTGTAACTGCGTCGAAAAAATAAAGTATTTTTTTTATTATTTAGAGCATTGTATTGCTCTATTATTCTGCAAACAATAGCTTCCAGAAACAACCAGCGCGTTTGTGCTGGGCGCAGTATTTTGTGAATTTTTGAAAGTCTTTAAAAATTTTTACCCTTTTGGGACTATTACTAATATAATTATAGATATATCTCACACAATCCTCAACAGCTCTTGGTAATTTTAAACATGCGTTAGGTCACCATAAAGTAAAACTGTGGCAGATACACCGCATGAGGAAAATGTTTTTTACTACTTAAACCCGTTCCGTAATTCGGACTCTCACGAGATGTGTTATTATACATGCACCTATTATTATTACAATAATTAAATTTTTTTTAACAATATTTTACATACCTCATTGTTAGCTCTGCTATAATATAAGCTTACCAAAAACTGAAACTATATACAAATTAAACGTATATTAAATTTGATAGTTACAAAAACCAAATTAAAAAATGCTGCAAATCTTGCTGAGAAAGACCGACAATTTGTCTATTATTTGTCATGCGCGAAAATGAGCGTATTCACCACCTGACACCGAAGCAAAAATCTCGAATACGTAATCGACAAAGACGATAAAAGAATTTTAAGTGTGGCTGCTACTGTTTAGATGTCGCTCCACGTTTCAAGTTCGCAATGAATTGTAATTATTCCTATTAATTATTATTCTATGATGTTTCCCTTTTTTTGTAAATTAATTTGAAAATTGAAAATAAAAGTAAAAGTTTTAACGGTAGATATTAATGGCTTTACGGTAGGGCGGTAGCCATAGCATGAACATGGTAAACCTGGCAACGCTGGACGGGGTAGCATATGTCAGAATCTGTATAATATGTAACATAAATGTGCATGGATATAGCCATATTTTCTAATTTTTTATTCTTTTGTAGTACTAAACATAATTAATTTTATGTGTCAAAAGCCTATTGATGTTTTTTCTAAATATAATATTAGATTAAAATGCTTTTGAATTTCCACGCCTACGATACCTTAAGAAGTTTTATTAACCCAATAAAAATGAAACTATCCACATATATTTTTTTTATTTGATTAATAAAACTACAATCAGACCCGAAAGCAAATCGGGAAACCCCATATTAAAACATACAGTGCCTCTATCTATCGGAGAATGACTGAAACAAAACAGCTTCTGTAATGTACGGCAAATCAATGCCGTGCCGCGCCATCTGTCCATCGAACAGACAACTTGAAACAACTCAACACATTTGTTCCATTTACTTTCATTTCTAAAGGGGGATGTTCTGTGAGGATGACGCGGAAGTGAATATTATTACTATAGTCGTCGCGGCGAACAGATAGAGTAATAAAAGTGCGTGAATAACCCTTTTTTCGATCCACCGGTTTTTGGCCGGGTCAGGGCTAGCGGAGTTTGCTTGTATTTTGATCTGACTAAGTATTTCTTTAAATATATTTTTATATAAGTAGGCATACTAAAAGAGTTTTACAATAAGTAATGGTTTATTAGGAAATGTTTTTTTTTATGAAGCCAGACAGATAAGTTATTAAATAAACTAAAAAAGTAATGTTGTCTTAAAATACCTTTATATTTTCGGCATCAGAAAAACAGGTAGTAGATTAAATTGATAATTACAGATAAAAATGTATTTGGGTTTTAAAACAGAAGGTACCTTATAAAGAATTTTTTCAGACCTCTTGTATTATCTAAGAGTAAAGCTTGGGTAATCATAGGGTGGCTTTTTCACATGTTTTATGTATATTTTTTATACTTTGCTTTTCAGCAGCAGTAAAATGTTTACGAGGTCGCTTTCTGGGGGGTGAAAACATAGTATTGCAAGGAACTTTAGCCATACTTTATTTCAAAACAATTCTTTCCAAATCACTTACGAATAACTGTAAATATGAACTGAAATAATAACTTATTCCGCTCGACTGAATATATAAGGATTTCAGGCCAAAAGGTGCCGCCCCTTGCGCATAAAGCGGGCGTGGGCATTCTATCTGTTAGGCGAGGCGACTATAAAACGGCCAAGGGAAAAACCTGGATTTTTTTTTTAAGTTTCTAGAATAACCGCTAAATAACGCGTAACTGCGATCTTGAATCTAAAAAAATAAAGTTTTTGTTAATTTCGATATATTAACCTTGATCTTTAAAGTAGAGGACAATCTGAAACTTTTTTGTTCGACAGCTTTTGCTGTATCTTTGAAAATAAAGTGGTGGGGTAGTATTCAAAGGTTTCCGTAAAAAACACCCTGTATTTTAGAATGGTTAGTTGACTTTAACACAATTGTGTTCTTAAAAAAGAGCCATTCTCGGACTTTATGTGTTTTAGCATTCGAAGTTTTGTTAGTTTCACATGTCGCCGCCAGAGGGCTTTTTTTGAACATTCCGACAGTAATGGTAAATTTTCTCAAAAAAATTAAATGCATTGGTATGACTTTTTTTTATGAAAAAGTAGCAAAATAATACCCAAACAGGCTCGCGAAAACCGCATCTCGATATCCTATTCCTAACCTAAAATTTAAGCCAAAGAAAATTTTATACGAATGCTTCTCAAATTTTCTTTTATATTAATTTGTGGTTTATACACAATTCCGATAAAAAAAAATATTCAAAGGCTCCGGGTCGAAAGTCACTGGTAATTTCTTGGTGTTAAGCTTTATCATTTTTTCAAAAAAAAAATTAAACTGCCTGGAATAACATACAGAACAAATTTAATTGTCGGGGTACAGTTGCCTGGAACACTTTTAATATATTTACATCAGAAAAAATCTTCTTAGAAATAAAAGAAGACCATTAAAGAAACGCATTAAGAGACATAACAGCCGCAAATAAATACCTTAATAAATATGCTAATAATTCTTGTAAAGCAGCGCTTTTGGTGTGTGTACTTAATTTAAGACCACTTGGTAGTAAACGTTTATAAACTACGCTTTCTTTTCCAAGTTAACAGCATCGGTAATTGATCATTTTGAATACGGACTTTATATTTTAGGACACACATTCATTCAACCAAAGAATTATTGAATTTTAAAAACAGAAAAAAAAATTAAGTAACATAATTATCAGGTTTTAGGAAGCTCGTCATTTAAAGTTGAAATAATTTAGGTAAATCGACAATAATTTAATTGATAAATTAAAAAAAGTGTAATATCGGCATTCTTCAAATAAATTTAAAAAAAAATTCAATTACCAGGGATATAGGAATTGATGATTCAATTGCCTGGAATTTCTTACTTCCTGCAAACTTCCTTGCAACTTTGCTAAGATTTTCGAAAAATGTGTCAAAGATAGACTACTAAATTTCTTAGAATCTAATTCAATTTTACAACTAATCAGTATGGTTTTTTACCTAAGCTAAGTACCATTGACGCTCTTTATCAACTAACAGAAGAAATAACTGATAAAATTAATAATAAGGAAAAATGTATAGCTTTGTTTCGATACTATCCCCCATGACTTGCTTTTAGATGTTCTTGAAAAGAACGGGATAAGGGGGGCAATATTGGATGTTTTTAAGAGTTACTTGAACGGTAGGGAAAAAATTTGTAAAAATTGAAGATGCATTAAGTGACCCTTTAGATATCAAAATAGGAGTGCCGCAGGGGACAGTTTTGGGCCCATTGTTGTTTTTATTGTATATAAATACATTGGCCAGTCTTAGGCTTCACAATGGTGTAATTGTTTCTTATGCAGATGATACTGCCATAATATTCTCAGCAAAATCATGGAAAGACGTCAAGCAAAGTGTAATAGATGGACTTTGTATTGTTCAGAGTTGGTTAAGCTCATTTAAATTAACATTAAATTTAAACAAAACAAACTATTATATTGCCTTTTCAATAACCAACGCAAATCGTCCTTCTTTCGACTTCACAAAAGTTAACGACTCAGATTGTATGTTTTGGATGTTAGTGTTTTTGTTTATAGGAATTTTAAAAATCAAAACTTGTCTTAAGCATAGTTACCTAACTAGAAATAGAGCTAATGACCATATTGAAGTGCCTAAGAATAACAATAACGCTAATTTAAGATACTTTAATTACTTTGAGCCTAAAATATATAATCTGCTGCCCTTGGAAATTAGAAATATAAGTAAAATCCATACTTTTCAGAAACAATGCAAATCTTTTATTTTTGAAAGAATTAATACATTTAAAAGTTTCTTTTAATTTTAAATAACTAGCCTTACTTTGAAATAACTATCTAATTAGTTAAATGATTGTTATTGTTGATTGGGATGCTTTTTTTGGCGATGTATTTTATTTTTCTTTTTTTTTAATTTTACTGTATTATATATAATCATAATTTTTCAATTTGTTAAATTGCGACTAATGGTTTATGGGACTTATCAGTATATGTTGGAGAGTATATGTGTTGGGACCTTTGCACATACAGATATTAGTTTAACTAGGTGTAGGTTACAATATTCTGTTCATTATTATCTTTGCATCAAGCTAGCAAATCTGCTACAATATTGTCTACTTCTTTAAAACTACAGGGTGTTCATTTGAAAACTTCCCACCACGGATTTATCAAAAACCTGTTTTATGTTTAAAAAAAACGCCGAAATACGTCAAAAGGTTTGTCAAGGGGGACAACTTTCTAACCTAAAATTACTTCACTCCCTTTCGTATCGAGTAATAGCTTGTTTAAAAGGTCTTTCGAAGTCTTTTATTTTGACGTTTGATTTTTTTAAATAGGTCGATTCATTTTCGAGAAAGTTAGAAAAATCTTTGTTTATCTTAATTTGTTCAGATAGAAAACAAAAACATGAAAATATCAGTTTTTATTTCAATAAGTGTTCAAAATGTTGCCCGTTAGGGTTTGCCAAATCTATAATTCGTTTATAATTTAAAACGGAAACTACCAACATAAACAGCAATTCCGAAGATTAGACGTGGAAAAAACTAAATAACAACCTGAATTTTCTTCCGCATTCGTTTCATCAACACAGATATCCTGGGCGAAATGTATTTATTGTTATACCTGCTTAGTTATTTATAGTTGCTAAGGAAAATAAAGAATTTATTTTGCCGTCAGTTACATTTGTGGCAGTCTTGGCATAGTGAAAATTTATTTGTTGAACTGAAGATTTTACTTCCAAAATGGTTTACACACTAGCCGAAATAGTGGAAATTATTCTAATTTATGGTGCCCAAAATCAATGTGCTCGGCAAACTGCCGTCACGTTTAACGCCAGACATCCGGAGAACTTCGCATTGGTATGTTTTGGATCTTTACTGAAACTGGATCTGTTGCAAATAAAAAACGTCATCATCGGCGAATTTTGGATGAAGCCGCTCAAGTTGAAGTTTTGAGTCATTTTGCAATAAATCCTAATACTTCATTACGCAAAATTGTTGCTGCTACTGGTATTTCATTAGGCTCTGTTCACACAGTTACCAAACTTCATAAATTTCATCCATTCAAATGAAAATATTGCAAGAGTTAACCGAAGACGATTTCGATAGGCGAGTTGAGTTTTGTTGAAAATATCATCAATCCGCTTATCACTGAATCCATTGAAAATTAAATCGATGATGATGGAAACCCTATACTTCATGAGGCTGAAATATATTTCCAGCAAGACGGCGTTCCTCCTCACTATGTTCTTCCCGTTCAGCAATGGCTAGACGACGAGTTTCCAGATAAGTGAATAGGGCGAAGAGGGCCTATAGAATGGCCTGCTAGATCTCCTGATATAACGCCGTTAGACTTTTTTCTATGGGGTCATTTGAAATCTATTGGGTTCACTCCCCAACCTGAAAGTTTGGATGAACTTCGTCAACGCATCATCGACAGCTGCCATGATATCCCACAACATGTTTTTAAAAATGTCCGTTAGGAATTTGAACATCGCCTATATCATTGTTTGGCCAAAAACGGGCAACATTTTGAACACTTATTGAAATAAAAATTGATATTTTCATGTTTTTGTTTTCTATCTGAACAAATTAAGATAAACAAAGATTATTCTAATTTTCGCGAAAACGAATCGACCGATTTAAAAAGATCAAACGTCGAAATAAAAGACTTCGAAAGACCTTTTAAATACTATACTATTACTATTACTATTACTAATACTATTACTTGATACCACTTGCCATTTAAAATTTGGGGATGACCCTGGGGGGCAATGGGTGAAAGGGGGTGAAGTAATTTTAGATTAGAAAGTTGTCCCCCTTGAAAAACCTTTTGACGTATTTCGGGGTTTTTTAAACAATGATTTTCGATAAATCCGTGGTGGGAAGTTTTCAAATGAACACCCTGTATGTAAATGTGTAAGTATAAAGATAATAAAAGGGGAAGGTACTGTTCCTTCCAAATAAATAAATAAATAAATTAGGGGCAAAGAGAAGAATTTACAGCAAAAACATCCTATGATTGTTATTGATTTTTAAATGGCCCACTTCTTAATTTTTTTACATAATATATATTTTAATGACACACTTAATATTTACCTATACAGGGAACAACCTAAGACGACACTAGCATGAGCGCAACCCAAAGTCGCAAACAAAAGAAAGTATAGGAAATGAGCATGGTTTCCCCAACCAACACAATTGTTAATCCATGGGCAGTGATGGTCCATTTTTTGTACACATCTACCACCTACAAAATAATTAATATAAACACCTTTATGTTCAATAAGTAGTGTAAGTTCTTCAATACCAACTCACATTTTCGGCAGTGGTGGGATCTTGGAGCTTTATATCCAAGACACACTTTACATTCTTGTAAGTACTTACAATTAGCCTTGTCTGCCTACAAAAAAATATATATGATAATTCATACCATCAAATGGATTTAACAAACATTAAAGGGTTTTAATGGAATGTTAGTTTTTTTCTAAAAACTCATTTATCTACAAAAGTAATAACATTTAGATTCCTAAAATATATTTGTTACAAAATTGTCATCAACAACTATATTGGTCTACAAAATATTGAAAAGATAAAATAATTAATTGCCGATGCAGACAGACCAACGCCTACTTTAATTTTATTTTATATATTTATGTAGAAAATGTACAGTACAAACATGTGTATAATCCTATCTCTAGATCTGAGTTTTACAAATTTGTTTCATACACCTAGGTGTTTACTTGTATGTGCAGAAGTTTATTATACATCATTCCTATATTGAATTATGACACAAGTGAAATAATGTATTCCTTTAACCTTAACAATATTGATTATTAATAACCAAATTTATATTCAATGATCATTGAGATAGTTTTACATTAACAGTCCCGAAGAAATACCCATTTGATGAGTTACTTATTTTATTGGGTATTACAATTACATCACTTATAGCAAAAATCAATTTAGAAATTACTATCTCACACACTCAAAAATTGAAAAAAGAAGAAAATAGACTTATTCACATATTTAAAAGAAATATGAACTCAAATATTGTATAATGATACCGTTCAATATACTTAATACAATTTAAGTTTAATAAGTTTTAAATACAATAATTTACTTCAGGTATAATAATTTTTTATATAGCTAGGAGCTGAGGTTTAATCTATTAATCTCTGAGCTTGTTTCTTCTTTTCAATATCCTACCTATCTTTGTTATGAATGTTAAAATTAAAAAACGATAAAAACAACGAGAAGACCTACTTTTAAAAAAAAAATGCCTAATTTGGACCAACATTTCGGTAGTTATATCTACTACTGTTATCAAGGTAATTAAAGTAAAATTAAATTTAATTAAAAAGATAAACAAAATAGACTTATCTTGAAAATCTTCTGCTATACAGGGTGTCTCACGACAAACAGACGCGACCTTTAAAAAATTATTTTAATATATGGCTAAAAAAAGATACAGCAAAAACTAGCATTAAAAATTAAAATGAAAAAAATCATTAAAAATCAATATTTTTAAATGGAAACCCCGTATTTTTATTATTTTTTCATGAAGATAATTAAAAATAAGGTTAACTTTGTATAAGGTTATCTAGTCCAAAAATTGATAGTTTCCGAAATATTGGCCGTTTAAATTTGGCGTAATATTAAAAGCTGCATAGTAACACGGCGTAAGGATTGTTGATTAGTTGGCCATGATGGTTGTCATAGTTACCACTAGTAACAGAAATGTCAGTATTGCTTGTAATTTCGTAATTTTTTAAAAACTAATATAATGGGGCCATTAAATTACACCCGAAGATTATTTAAATTTGTTTATTATCTATGGAGAATGTTTATAAAAAAGTTAATATAAAAGTTTTATTGAGAACATGTCAAATGTTTGCAAAAAAATAGAAACCATCATGTTGCGCTGTTAGGCGAATAATAGAAAATTTTGGCACTGTTAAGGTGAAAGCGCAAAAAAGGAAACCGGTTGACAATGAAAATATTGAAATTGGGATATTTTGCAGCATATCCTATGACGGCCTTAAGACAAGTAGCTTCACAAACTAGATTCTTCAAAGACACAATACATAGGTTTTGTTGAAACATAACTTCCACCCTTATTTAATATCTTTGGTTCAGCATCTTAGAGAAACAGATTTGCCCAAAAGAATCCAGTTTTGTAAATTTATCTTAACAATGGTACAGGAAAATCCTCACTTTTGGATGTCATAATTTTCAAAAAAAATGGTCTCCAAAAAAATGGTCTAATATTAAATAGTTTTAAAAGACATAATTTCCATGTTTGGAGTGAAAAAATGAAATGAATGTGAAAAAATTATTAACTACTTACTCAAGAGTCACCCCCACAAAAAAGGTAGTAATGAATTAAAGGATTTTTATTGTAGTGAGGAGAAGAGATGTTCTTATACTTACTTTAAGTGAGAAAAAAAGATGCTTATTGTTCTAATTAGAAAATATTTAATACTTAAAATACTTGGGGAGTTTTATTCTTACCTTAACTTTTTTCAAAGGAATTTTGTGCCAAATGATAGAAATGCCTTTCTTGATCTCACTTTTACAAATAGGAATGATCTAGTGGTGAGTGAAGCTGTTGACTGTGTTTTTGATAAATCTGTCTATCATAAGCCTTATCATTTTGAATTAACTTTTAACAATGGTAAAGAAAAAACTTTAAATTTTGTACAGTTCTTCTATGACTTTAGAAATGCAAATTATTTGGGTGTTAATAGTTATTTGTGTGTAGTTGATTGGGACCATGTTTTGAATGTAATTAATATTAATGATGCGGTTTCAGAGTTCTATCATATATTGAATATGGCTATAGCTTTGTTTGTGCCTCTTAAGAGATTCAAAACCTCGTCTTTTCCCAGTTGGTTTTCAGGGGAGTTAAAGTACTTGATCCAGCAAAAGAAAATTTCACATAAAAAATATCAGTCTAGTCATACTGTTGCAGACTACGAAGTCTTTTCAGATCTTAGAGCTAGGTGCAAAACTCTAACGGAGACTTGTTACCAGAACTTTATTTCAAATTTGGACCAGTTACTTTATACAAACCACAAAAGTTTTTGGTATAAGTTTAATAACAGGAGAGCAACGAATAGGCTTCCTGATTTGATGACCTATAATGATGGGGAGTTTGCAGGTTGTGAACAAATTGCAGAGGGGTTTGCCAGGTTTTTTTCTACTGTCTATAATGGAGATAATAATGTCTTACCTTCTCGGCAGGCTGGTGTAAACATGACTATTCCAAATCCTAAATTATCTATTGGATTAATATTTGATAAGATCTTTCGATTACCCCTTAAACTTAGTGCTGGCCCTGATGGTATACCCAATTATTTTTTGAGAAAATGTGTATGTGCCCTCTCTTATCCCCTCTTTATTTTATTCAGTAGGTCTTTAGACTTGACAGTTTTTCCATCCGAGTGGAAACTCAGTTTTATTACGCCTATATTTAAATGTGGTGCTGCTAATGAAATGATCAATTACAGGAGTGTGTGTGTACAGTCTGCCATCCCAAAACTTCTAGACAGTCTTATTTATGACCAAATTAATTTTTATTGCAAAGAACTTCTGTTAAATGAACAGCATGGCTTCAGTCGTGGCAAGTCTGCTATTACAAACTTGTTGCTGTATCAGGGTGCTCTGTTAAGTGCTTTGGAGAGGGGTGAACAGGTGGATGTAATATATACAGACTTTTCCAAGGCATTTGACAGTGTCAACCATAGCTTATTATTAGAAAAATTGAGACTTTTTGGTTTTTCAGATTGTTTGGTGGCCTGGTTTGTGAGTTTTCTTTCTGACAGATTTCAGCAGGTACAAATTGGGGATGCTAGGTCGCATCTTATCAGTGTGACCTCTGGGGTTCCACAGGGTGGTCATTGTTCTCCCCTGTTGTTCAATATTTTCATTAATGATATTTTGGTTTGCTTTAAAAATAGTAATATTTTGTTATTTGCCAATGATTTAAAGTTTTATAAGGTGATCAGTTCAGAACAAGACATGGTTCTCTTGCAAGATGATCTGAATAGATTGTGTGAATGGTGTGTTGGTAACAGTTTGGCTCTGAATGTGGGTAAATGCAGTTACATTAGTTTCTAAAAAAGAAACAAACGGGTAACTTCCTCCTATACTATTGATAATGTTAATCTTAGGTACACTGAAGTAGTAAAGGACCTTGGTATCTTTTTTGATGAACAATTGAATTTTAATACCCATGTAAATACTATTATAACTAAAGCATCTAAGGTCCTTGGTTTTGTCCTGCGCAATTGTAAGGATCTGTCGGTTGAAACTTGCAAAAGGTTGTACATATCACTTGTTGTCTCTTTGTTGGAGTATGGATCAATGATTTGGTCTCCTCTGTACATGAATAATTGTATGGCACTAGAGAGGGTTCAAAATAAATTTCTACGATTCTGCCTTTATAAACTTCGCATTGCAGTTCCTAATGACCATTGTTATGATGAAGCAATGAACTTGCTGAATATGCGGAGTTTACTTAAGAGACGCACTGAGAATGATTTGGTGTTTATTTATAAACTTTTGAATGGCCTTGTGATTTGTCCCGAACTACTTAATAGGATTTCATTTAATATTCCATACCATAATCTGAGGGCAAATGGATTGTTTTCTTTGACTTATCATCGTACCAACTATGCTATGCACTCGCCTGTCGAAAGGACCTTGAGACTGGTAAACTCTACTGGAATTGAAGTTTTAGGAATTTCCTTATTGCATTTTAGGAGTCTTATTAAGAGTTTGTAGGATTTTGTTTTTTGAATTAATTTTGCTCCATGATTAATGATTTGAAATACATTTGATCATTGTCATTGATAATAATATATTTTGTTTTTTCTTAGCTAATTTTGCATTGTTAATTGTTCTGATTTTGAGAGAATATTGTTACTACTTGTAAAACGGTTTAATTATCCTTGGTATTAAGATTAAGTCTGATAATTATTGTTAATTAGTGGTTAGGTAGTATAGCTTTTATTTCTTTTTCAAGAATATATATATTTTTTGTAATGGGGTTGATCCCGTGTATAAATAAATAAATAAATAAATAAATAAATAAATAAATAAATAAATAATAAATTCCTTACTGGAGTCCATTTTAATGGCAAATATCCGGGTCCATGAAACATTGCTGACAATAAATTGTACAATGTCAATCCTGAAAGACTCATAAAACCTAATGTGTTTATAAATCCTCCTAGCGTTGTTGATGGCCACCACATACCACTGCAATGAATTGTCGATCCAGTGACCATTTTAATAATCCCTAAAAATTTGCAAATTAGCATGCAAGCAAATAAAAGTTAAGATTATAAGTTAGCAAGGTTACCTATTGCTGTTAATGGGCCCCAGTGGCACAGTTTCTTAAAAGGTCCATAACACATTGTGAACGATTTTTTTTAAGTTGTAAGTTGAACTACTAATTTCAACCAAATTATAAAATTTTCATCTTGTCAACAAAAAACAGGCAGTTTTCAGCTGAAAAGATTTAATGTATGAATTAATTAAAAACCATTATAATAGTACTTGCTCACGTCATGCTAAAAAAATGCATGTAAATTGTATAGGATTCTAAGAATAATAATTGAGTATAAAAATATAAATAATAAACACTATAATAACAAACTATTTTAAAACCTGGGTTTTGTTTTGCTTTGAATATAAATAATGTCATAAAACGTCATACACAAAACAAAACATACATATTGAAACGATGGTTGCAGACACTCTGGCTGAACTTCATAAAATAAAGCCTTTTTCAGACGATACGACAATATTACGTTTCCATTTATGCATATTTACGTTCACGTGAGTTATGTGATGAGAAAAAACCTGTACAACCATAGAAGCGACTAGCCGCTGATCCTGCATTTTAACAAAATTCTTTCATTATTTATTATCGAGTTAAGTGACAATTTTTTAGATGGAGGTCTAAAGGGGGTTCTATCAGTTTAATTTTGTTGAATATTCAGTGTGTTTAGAAATAAGCTAAATGAGTTATTTATGGATTTTCTGGGATTCTTAAATATTGTAATCCTAACCGAACATTGGTTGAAATAAGCTTAGCCCATGATTAGCCTCTGGGATTCTGGGCAGATCTATTGTCTCTAAATTCGCTCGAGGGGAGTTCCGGCATATTGGCACTATAATAACAATAATAATAATAACAATAATAATAATAATAACAATAATAATAATAATAATAATAATAATAATAATAATAATAATAATAATAATAATAATAATAATAATAATAATAATAATAATAATAATAATAATAATAATAATAATAATAATAATAATAATAATAATAATAATAATAATAATAATAATAATAATAATAATAATAATAATAATAATAATAATAATAATAATAATAATAATAATAATAATAATAATAATAATAATAATAATAATAATAATAATAATAATAATAATGATAATAATAATAATAATAATAATAATAATAATAATAAGCCTTTATTTCCATCGGTTATATATTATTGGGTTATATATAATGATATTGATGCATAATGATTTCATTTCTAGTTATTCTTTTCTTCCAATAGCAAATGTTGATTTCCTTCTTAAAAAGAAAGTGTTTGAATTTTCAATAGTCTATTACAAAAAAATTAATTTATACATTTTGGGGGTTTACCCTCTGAAAGTCGTAATCTGGCGCCAGGCTTACCCAACTCGATAGAGGTGCACTATTGCCTGATTCTGACTTTTACTGAACTCCCATCCCCTGCGTAGCAAGATGTCAAATAATAACCGATGTTATAAATGCGATAAGGAATGTGTATTCAAGGAGCAAAAACAACGTCTTTTTGGCTTTCCATGCGATATTTTACCATCGCGTAATCTGCACTAACTGCAGCAATGCGCAGGCGCAGGAGGTTAGGGTTATCCCCGGTCAGTCTCGGACCCTTTTGCATTTATGTCTCGAATGTATCACAGAAGTGAAAAAATTTCCAAATACATAGTTAGTACAGTTAATGAATGCTGAGATTGCTGCTTTAAATTCCAGAATCGCGAAGATCGAATCTAATATGAATACCAAAAAAATAAGTGATGTTAGCAAAAAGCTAACGTCTCTGAAGCAAGTTATTCCCATTAAGATAGTAAATCCCAGATGAAATTAAAACTGGATACCTCAGACTTTGAAATAAAAGTCAATGGCATTCAGCAGAAACTAGATAGTCTGAAATTCAATCATCCTACGAATCACTTGGCTCAGGATAATGTAAGGTGTGAACTTGAGGCTCATTTAAATACCCACAGTGAGCAGATGACAGCAAAGTTGGGCTCGGTTGTTCAAGCCATAAAGGAAACCAACACTGAACTTGTGCAACTACTTGTTTCCAATCTAGAGTCTAAAGAGTTAATAAGTAAAGTACGCATGCAGTCCAGTTCTAAAGCTTAGGAACGTAATATATATAAAACAACTCCTGGTAATATTTTATCCTCCACCAAGGATATAGTTGTGGGTTGTGCTGATAATATTGTTAATGTTAATTCTTTGCTCACTGCGGCAAAACTAACAACTGCTCTTCATGTATCCAACCTAAATTACACTGTATCAGATGATATTTTAAAAGCACATCGTAAAGATATAGTGCCTGGGGCAGAAGATGCCTTTATCACAGTTGTTAAGCTCAGAACAAGTGGAACATCGAATTCCTTTAAGATCGTTATACCTAACGAATATCTCAGCGTAATTGCTAAAGCTGAGAATTGGCCTAAGGAAGTATACATGTATGTAAAGAAGTGGAGGTATATGCAACATCCATCTCGTCGCTTCTCAAACACAATTCAACAAAAAGATAAAAATTTTCGCCTAACAAGGGGTTCCAGAAACCAATCGTAGATTCATCTGAACAGCTACACCTGATTTCCCATCCCGACGCTATAGATTTTTATTATCAAAATATTCGCGGTTTAAATTCAAAAGCGATTCCGTTTTACAATGAAGTTTGCTTAGCGGAAATGGACATTATCGGCTTGACAGAGACGAATTTACAAAATAATGTCGCGAACTCTGAACTGTTTCCGGACATTTACGATGTACACCGATGTGACCGAAGTCTAGACAGAACTGGATTGTCGAAGAGTGGAGGTGTATTGTTAGCTGTTAAACGCGAGTTTAAAATGTTACCTCTAAATTTATCTCATTTGCTTCAAATTGTATATTCTATCGAGATTGTAGGTGCGCAATTGTCCTTTGACCATTTTACGTGCTTTGTATTTATTGTCTATATACCTCCTGCTAGTAGCAAATGGGATTATTATGATATGATGTACGATTACTTTGAAACAATGCAATATTTGTGTGACAAGAAAATAATTATAATGGGTGATTTTAATATCCCCAATTTTCTTAGTCACCAGCATGACTCTATTGTGAGATCAACTTTGGCTTTTATGAATATAATGGAATTCGTATAATATAACGACGTCCTTAATGTCAATGGTAGAATTCTGGATTTAGTGATAACCAATTTGTCTGAGTGTGAAGTTCATTTGAGTAGTTTTTCTTTTGTTGAATGTGATTCTTATCATCCCTCATTAATTATGAATTTTAAGGGTAAATTACCTCAGACTAATAATTTCACCCACAATTTACTGGTACAGAATTGTTTCAATTTTAGACGTGCTAATTATTCCATGTAATATAGCTTAATTGAAGCTGCTGACTGGCAGGAGGTGTTTGTCTCTTTTAATCCTAATGTATCTTGCGACAGCTTCTACAGTACATTTAATGAAATATTTCATAGAGCAGTTCCGCTTAAAATCGTTAAAAAATATAAATTTCCAGTCTGGTTTAATTCTGATATCATAAAGTATATCAAACTAAAGAATTTAATTCGAAAAAAACTTAAGAAATACAGAACTCATTATTATGAAAGTCAGTTTAAAATAGTTTGAAGCAATATTAAAGAACAAATTAGGATTGCTTTTTTAGAATTTTCTCGAACAGCTGAAAATGGAATTAATGTAGACCCCTCCAATTTTTGGAACTATGTGTAGAACAAGAAAGGAATTTCACGTATTCCCGGAGTAATGCTGTTTCAGGATCGTACAATAAAAGATCCACAGCAAATTGTTGATGCATTTAGAACTTTCTTTCAAAGCGTATATATTGAGTCGGACCCATCTAGTATTAATGTTGGTATTGAATCGAGCCAGACTATTAACAACTCTCTAAATTGCTCTTATAATTTTTCGGAAGATGAAATTGTCACCGCCTGTAATAAACTAAAAAGAAAGTTGACTTCCGGTATCGATGGAGTACCAAGTCTTGTCGTTAAAGATTGTATTCGCGCTTTATCAGGGCCTATTGCCCACATATTTAATCTTATCTTGTTTTCAACAGTATTTCCCGATAAATGGAAGACTGCAAGAATATCCCCGATATTCAAAAAGGGACCGAAGAACGACATTCAAAATTACAGAGCTATATCGATCTTATGTAAGCTCTCCCAACTTTTTGAAATAGTTCTTTATAATAGAATATATGCCCATGTCAAATTAGACATAGCACCTAATCAATTTGGTTTCATCAAAAATCGCTCCTGTACAGTAAACCTGGCTTGCCTAAATGAGTATCTGTATCAGCATTTGGATAATAGGGGTCAGGCTGATGTAATATACCTTGATTTTTGCAAAGCTTTTGACCAAATTGACCACTTTGTACTTCTTCATAAGCTAACATTTTTTGGTTTTTCTACGGATTTAGTTGCTTTGATAAAATCTTACTTACGAGGTCGTAAACAGTTTGTTGAATATGAAGGCTTTAAGTCTCCTATATATGAAGTGTGCTCGGGAGTTCCGCAAGGATCTAACTAGGGCCCGCTTCTCTTTTTATTATTTATAAACGATCTTGCCAATTTACTGTCTTGTCAGAGTTTACTGTTTGCGGATGATATAAAATTGTTCACAAAAATAGATACTGAAGACGATTGTGAATTCCTTCAGGTAAATCTTAACAAAGTAGAGAATTGGTGCAATGTCAATAGACTATATTTAAATGTTAATAAATGCTCTATTCTCTCATTTTCTAGAAAACTGTTGCCAATCAATCTTGACTATAGAGACAAATAATGTTCTGTTAGCCAGAGTGGATGAGACGATTGATCAGGGAATTACTTATGATGCAAAATTAAGTTTCGCTAAGCATATAGCAAAAATAGTTTCTGACTCTGCCAAATTGTTGGGTTTTGTTTATCGAAACTGTCGGCACTTTGAAAATATTAATACTTTAAAACTACTTTTTTTCACTTACATACGCTCAAAAATAGAATACGGATCTCTAATTTGGTACCCAATTTATAGCTACCTGATAGATGATATTGAGCGCATTCAACGCAAGTTTATGAAGTATCTCTGATTTAGATACAAATTTTTAGTTTCCATATACAGGGTGTCCGGAAAGTCAACGATAATACTGAAGGGACTGATGGAGCAACTCATAAGCACCCGGAAAAACATAAAATGACATTAGTAAAAAATCGATGGTTTTCGAGATATTGGCACTGTAGTGGAAGTCACCAAAATCCTACTCTTGGATCAGATTTTCGATTGTCACGCCTTAACAATAGATATTTTTTAGAATCTCTTTTTAGCTATGCAACATTGAATAGTCATTTTACTGATCAAAGACAAACATTAAACGGCTAAAAAATTTAATAAGAAATCTATTCTAAAATAAAGTATAACTTATTTTCATTTTTTAAACTTTGAATTTGACCGCTCATACTGGACCGAAAAATTGTACGGCAACCCGGCTAATACCTTAAAAAGTTTGCTCATTTAATTTAATTTTAAAATTACCCAATATGTTTTGAAAAAAACTTCACAATAACAGTACAGTTTTAGAGTGAAAGAAAAACCTAATCTACCTTATGAAAAAAATAAAACAAATTTATAATTATGTTATGTTCAAAAAATATTTTTATTTAACTTAAAAAAAAATTAAAACTCAAATAATGTTCGAACTGTCTACCAGCAACGCGAATTCAGGCGTGGCATCTTTTAATAAGTGACCTATTGATCCATCTTGCATTCCTGGCAGCGTTAAGATCTTGGGCTGCATCATTTATTCGCTGCCGTAATTCAGCAATATTATTTATTGGTCTTGCATAAACCTTTTCTTTTATGCAACCCCAGTAAAAAAAATCGAGGGGGTTTAGGTCTGGAGACCTGGGAATTGGACCAAGTCGGCCGATCCATCTGTTGGGGTATGTTTGGTTTAAATACCGACGAACTTCATGGGCATAATGTGCCGGGCAAGCATCATTTTGGAACCACATTATTCGGCGACTGGCCAAAGGAACATCTTCTTAAAGAATTGGTAGATTGTTTCGACAAAAATCTAAATAAGTCTGCCAGTTCAAATTTTCTGGTAATTCGAATGGGCCAATTACACGTCGGTTCAAGATACCGGTCCACAAGTTTACTTTAAATCGATACTGTGACCTTTCTTCTCGAATAGAGTGGGGATTTTCCAACGCATAAGTGCAAATTGTGCATGTTCATGAAGCCATCCTTTTTAAATGTACTCTCATCCGACCACAGTATATTATTTAAAAAACCCGGATCCTCTTGATTTTTTTGCAACATTCTGCGGCAAAATTGTAGGCGTGGTTCGTAGTCTAGAGGCAGTAGGCTTTGCACTCGTTGAACATGATAAGGGTGATATTGAAATCGCCTAGTGATGTCGTTTACTACCGATTTCGGTATCCCTGTTCTTCTTTCCAATGCTCGTGCCGAAGTAGTCGGATCATTTTCAATTTCTTCTTAAACTTGATCAACATAATCAATACGAGGTCTTCCCTCTCGAACAGGAGCATGAGGCATTCTGCCTTCGGAATATGAGCGGTGAACATTAATAAATACATGATAGTCAGGATATCGGGCCAAATTCGGATATCTTTCTTGATAAAGATTAGATGCTGCTAGAGCATTTCCTCTGCATTCACCATAAATGAGAAGCATGTTTGCATATTCTTGGGCGGTATACAGCAAGGGTATAATAAATGATTAACCAATAAAACAAACAGCTCAAAGAACACAGTCCACAGGAAAATTAATTCAAAAACAAATCCAAAGCAAAAGGTAACAGAAACGTTAGGATACAAGCAAAAAAGTAGTTAGTTCACGGAATACTGTAAACAAACTAAATTCCAAAAATGTTTGTTGTTTATTACTATGGTGATAAGAATTACCTTCGCTCTTGATTTCTTAAATTTATATCTATTTTTAAGGCGTGACAATCGAAACTCTGATTTAAGAGTAGGATTTTGGTGACTTCCACTAAAGTGCCAATATCTCGAAAACCATCGATTTTTTACTAAGGTCATTTTATGTTTTTCTGGGCGCTTATGAGTCGCTCCATCAGCCCCTTCAGTATTATCGTTGACTTTTCGGACACCCTGTATGTGCTCCAAAAACCTAAATTTTCAAATTCGATATCTCGGCTTCTGTAGGCACTAGCTGTAAAAATCCAACGGTTTTGTCTTAGTTTTGTCGTTCTGAATTCAACGAAACTATTCACAAAGTCGTAGCTCCTTTATTAACCGAGATACAAATTTTTGGGTTCCATATATGTGCTCCAAAAACTTAAATTTTCAAATTCGATATCTCGGCTTCTGTAGGCACTAGCTGTAAAAATCCAACGGTTTTGTCTTAGTTTTGACATTCTGAATCCAACGAGACTATTCTCAAAGTCGTAGCTCCTTTATTAACCGAGATACAAATTTTTAGTTTTCATATATGTGCACCAAAAACCCAAAGTTTGGAAGTCTATATCTTGACTTCTATAAGTACTAGCTTTAAAAATCTAACGGTTTTGTCTTAGTTTTGTCGTTCTGAATCCAACGAGACCATTCCCAAAGTCGTAGTTCCTTTATTAACCGAGATACAAATTTTTAGTTTCCATATATGTGCACCAAAAACCCAAAGTTTGGAAGTCTATATCTCGACTTCTGTAAGTACTAGCTTTAAAAATACAACGGTTTTTTTCTTAGTTTTGTCGTTCTGAATTTAACGAAACTATTCCCAAAGTCGTAGCTCCTTTAATAACCGAGATACAAATTTTTAGTTTCCATATATGTGCTCCAAAAACTTAAATTTTCAAATTCGATATCTCGGCTTCTGTAGGCACTAGCTGTAAAAACCCAACGGTTTTCTCTTAGTTTTGTCGTTCTGAATCCAACGAGACTATTCCCAAAGTAGTAGCTCCTTTATTAACCGAGATACAAATTTTTAGTTTCCATATATGTGCACCAAAAACCCAAAGTTTGGAAGTCTATATCTCGACTTCTATAAGTACTAGCTTTAAAAATACAACGGTTTTGTTTTAGTTTTGTCGTTCTGAATCCAACGAGACTATTCCCAAAGTCGTAGCTCCTTTATTAACCGAGATACAAATTTTTAGTTTCCATATATGTGCACCAAAAACTTAAAGTTTGGAAGTCTATATCTCAGCTTCTATAAGTACTAGCTTTAAAAATACAACGGTTTTGTCTTAGTTTCGTCATTCTAAATCTTACGAGACCATTCCTAAAGTCGTAGCTCCTTTAATAACCGAGATACAAATTTTTAGTTTCCATATATGTGCACCAAAAACTTAAAGTTTGGAAGTCTATATCTCAGCTTCTATAAGTACTAGCTTTAAAAATACAACGGTTTTGTCTTAGTTTCGTCATTCTAAATCTTACGAGACCATTCCTAAAGACGTAGCTCCTTTAATGATCGAGATACAAATTTTTAATTTCCATATATGTGCACCAAAAACCCAAAGTTTGGAAGTCTATATCTCGGGTGCTATAACTACTAGCTGTAAAAATCCAACGGTTTTGTCTTAGTTTCGTCGTTTTAAATCCAACGTGACTATTCCCAAAGTCGTAGCTAATTTATTAACCGAGATACAAATTTTTAGTTTCCATATATGTGCTCCAAAAACCCAAAGTTTGGAACTTGATATTTCGGCTGCTATAAGTACTAGCTTTAAAAATCCAACAGTTTTGTCTTAGTTTTGTCGTTCTAAATCCAACGCGACTATTCCCAAAGTCGTAGCTAATTTATTAACCGAGATACAAATTTTTAGTTTTCATATATGTGCTCCAAAAACCCAAAGTTTGGAAATTGATATTTCGGCTGCTATAAGTACTAGCTTTAAAAATCCAACAGTTTTGTCTTAGTTTCGTCGTTCTAAATCCAACGCGACTATTCCCAAAGTCGTAGCTAATTTATTAACCGAGATACAAATTTTTAGTTTTCATATATGTGCTCCAAAAACCCAAAGTTTGGAAATTGATATTTCGGCTGCTTTAAGTACTAGCTTTAAAAATCTAACAGTTTTGTCTTACTTTCGTCGTTCTAAATCCAACGCGACTATTCCCAAAGTCGTAGCTCCTTTATTAACCGAGATACAAATTTTTAGTTTTCATATATGTGCTCCAAAAACCCAAAGTTTGGAAATTAATATTTCGGCTGCTATAAATACAAGCTTTAAAAATCCAACAGTTTTATCTTAGTTTCGTCGTTCTAAATCCAAGCGACTATTCCCAATGTCGTAGCTAATTTATTAACCGAGATACAAATTTTTAGTTTTCATATATGTGCTCCAAAAACCCAAAGTTTGGAAATTGATATTTCGGCTGCTTTAAGTACTAGCTTTGAAAATCCAACAGTTTTGTCTTACTTTCGTCGTTCTAAATCCAACGCGACTATTCCCAAAGTCGTAGCTCCTTTATTAACCGAGATACAAATTTTTAGTTTTCATATATGTGCTCCAAAAACCCAAAGTTTGGAAATTGATATTTCGGCTGCTTTAAGTACTAGCTTTAAAAATCCAACAGTTTTGTCTTACTTTCGTCGTTCTAAATCCAACGCGACTATTCCCAAAGTCGTAGCTCCTTTAGTAACCGAGATACAAATTTTTAGTTTTCATATATGTGCTCCAAAAACCCAAAGTTTGGAAATTAATATTTCGGCTGCTATAAATACAAGCTTTAAAAATCCAACAGTTTTATCTTAGTTTCGTCGTTCTAAATCCAAGCGACTATTCCCAATGTCGTAGCTAATTTATTAACCGAGATACAAATTTTTAGTTTTCATATATGTGCTCCAAAAACCCAAAGTTTGGAAGTCTATATCTCGACTTCTATAAGTACTAGCTTTAAAAATTCAACGGTTTTGTCTTAGTTTTGTCGTTGTGAATCCACCGAGATGATTTTCAAAGTCGCAGCTCTTTTATTAACCGAGATACAAATTTTTAGTTTCCATATATATGCACCAAAAACCCAAAGTTTGGAAGTCTATATCTCGACTTCTATAAGTACTAGCTTTAAAAATTCAACGGTTTTGTCTTAGTTTTGTCGTTGTGAATCCAACGAGACAATTTTCAAAGTCGCAGCTCTTTTATTAACCGAGATACAAATTTTTAGTTTCCAATATGTTCACCAAAAATCCAAAGTTTGGAAGTCTATATCTCGGCTTCTATAAGTACTAGCTTTAAAAAGCCAACGGTTTTGTCTTAGTTTCGTCGTTCCTAATTTAACGAGACTATTGCCAAGGTCGTAGCTAATTTATTAACCAAGATACAAATTTTTAGTTTCCATATATGTGCACCAAAAACCCAAAGTTTGGAAATCTATATCTCAACTTATATAAGTACTAGCTTTAAAAATCTAACGGTTTTGTCTTACCTTTGTCAATGTGAATCCAACGAGACCATTCCCAAAGTCGTAGCTCCTTTATTAACCGAGATACAAATTTTTAGTTTCCATATATATGCACCAAAAACCCAAAGTTTGGAAGTCTATATCTCGACTTCTATAAGCACTAGCTTTAAAAATTCAACGGTTTTGTTTTAGTTTTGTCGTTGTGAATCCAACGAGACGATTTTCAAAGTCGTAGCTAATTTATTAACCGAGATACAAAATTTTAGTTTCCATATATGTGCACCAAAAACCCAAAGTTTGGAAGTCTATATCTCGACTTCTATAAGTACTACTTTAAAAATTTAATGGTTTTATCTTAGTTTTGTCGTTCTGAATTCAACGAAACTATTCTTAAAGTCGTAGCTAATTTATTAACCGAGATACAAATTTTTAGTTTCCATATATGTGCACCAAGAACCCAAAGTTTGGAAGTCTATATCTCGACTTCTATAAGTACTACTTTAAAAATTTAATGGTTTTATCTTAGTTTTGTCGTTCTGAATTCAACGAAACTATTCTTAAAGTCGTAGCTAATTTATTAACCGAGATACAAATTTTTAGTTTCCATATATATGCACCAAAAACCCAAAGTTTGGAAGTCTATATCTCGACTTCTATAAGTACTACTTTAAAAATTTAATGGTTTTATCTTAGTTTTGTCGTTCTGAATTCAACGAAACTATTCCCAAAGTCGTAGCTAATTTATTAACCGAGATACAAATTTTTAGTTTCCATATATGTGCACCAAGAACCCAAAGTTTGGAAGTCTATATCTCGACTTCTATAAGTACTAGCTTTAAAGATCCAACGGTTTTGTCTTAGTTTTGTCGTTCTGAATTCAACGAAACTATTCCCAAAGTCGTAGCTAATTTATTAACCGAGATACAAATTTTTAGTTTCCATATATATGCACCAAAAACCCAAAGTTTGGAAGTCTATATCTCGACTTCTATAAGTACTACTTTAAAAATTTAATGGTTTTATCTTAGTTTTGTCGTTCTGAATTCAACGAAACTATTCCCAAAGTCGTAGCTAATTTATTAACCGAGATACAAATTTTTAGTTTCCATATATGTGCACCAAGAACCCAAAGTTTGGAAGTCTATATCTCGACTTCTATAAGTACTACTTTAAAAATTTAATGGTTTTATCTTAGTTTTGTCGTTCTGAATTCAACGAAACTATTCTTAAAGTCGTAGCTAATTTATTAACCGAGATACAAATTTTTAGTTTCCATATATGTGCACCAAGAACCCAAAGTTTGGAAGTCTATATCTCGACTTCTATAAGTACTAGCTTTAAAGATCCAACGGTTTTGTCTTAGTTTTGTCGTTCTGAATTCAACGAAACTATTCCCAAAGTCGTAGCTAATTTATTAACCGAGATACAAATTTTTAGTTTCCATATATATGCACCAAAAACCCAAAGTTTGGAAGTCTATATCTCGACTTCTATAAGTACTACTTTAAAAATTTAATGGTTTTATCTTAGTTTTGTCGTTCTGAATTCAACGAAACTATTCCCAAAGTCGTAGCTAAATTATTAACCGAGATACAAATTTTTAGTTTCCATATATGTGCACCAAGAACCCAAAGTTTGGAAGTCTATATCTCGACTTCTATAAGTACTAGCTTTAAAGATCCAACGGTTTTGTCTTAGTTTTGTCGTTCTGAATTCAACGAAACTATTCTTAAAGTCGTAGCTAATTTAATAACCGAGATACAAATTTCTAGTTTCCATATATATGCACCAAAAACCCAAAGTTTGGAAGTCTATATCTCGACTTCTATAAGTACTACTTTAAAAATTTAACGGTTTTGTCTTAGTTTTGTCGTTCTGAATTCAACGAAACTATTCCCAAAGTCGTAGCTTATTTATTAACCGAGATACAAATTTTTAGTTTCCATATATGTGCACCAAGAACCCAAAGTTTGGAAGTCTATATCTCGACTTCTATAAGTACTAGCTTTAAAGATCCAACGGTTTTGTCTTAGTTTTGTCGTTCTGAATTCAACGAAACTATTCTTAAAGTCGTAGCTAATTTATTAACTGAGATACAAATTTTTAGTTTCCATATATATGCATCAAAAACCCAAAGTTTGGAAGTCTATATCTCGACTTCTATAAGTACTACTTTAAAAATTTAACGGTTTTGTATTAGTTTTGTCGTTCTGAATTCAACGAAACTATTCCCAAAGTCGTAGCTAATTTATTAACCGAGATACAAATTTTTAGTTTCCATATATGTGCACCAAAAACCCAAAATTTGGAAGTCTATATCTCGGCTTCTGTAAGCACTAGCTTTAAAAATCGAACGGTTTTGTTTTAGTTTTGTCGTTCTAAATCCAACGAGACTATTCCCAAAGTCGTAGCTGTTTTATTAACCGAGATACAAATTTTTAGTTTCCATATAGGTGCACCAAAAATCCAAAGTTTGGAAGTCTATATCTCGGCTTCTGTGCGCACCCGCTTTAAAAATCCAACGGTTTTATCTTAGTTTTGTCGTTATAAATCCAACGAAACTATTCCCAAAGTCGTAGCTATTTTATTAACCGAGATACAAATTTTTAGTTTCCATATAGGTGCACCAAAAACCCAAAGTTTGGAAGTCTATATCTCGACTTCTATAAGTACCAGCTTTAAAGATCCAACGGTTTTGTCTTAGTTTTGTCGTTCTGAATTCAACGAAACTATTCCCAAAGTCGTAGCTAATTTATTAACCGAGATACAAATTTTTAGTTTCCATATATGTGCACCAAAAACCCAAAGTTTGGAAGTCTATATCTCGACTTCTATAAGTACCAGCTTTAAAGATCCAACGGTTTTGTCTTAGTTTTGTCGTTCTGAATTCAACGAAACTATTCCCAAAGTCGTAGCTAATTTATTAACCGAGATACAAATTTTTAGTTTCCATATATGTGCACCAAAAACCCAAAATTTGGAAATCTATATCTCGGCTTCTGTAAGCACTAGCTCTAAAAATTCAACAGTTTTGTTTTAGTTTTGTCGTTCTAATTTCAACGAGACTATTCCCAAAGTCGTAGCTGTTTTATTAACCGAGATACAAATTTTTAGTTTCCATATATGTGCACCAAAAATCCAAAGTTTGGAAGTCTATATCTCGGCTTCTGTAAGTACTAGCTTTAAAAATCCAACGGTTTTGTCTTAGTTTCGTCGTTCTGAATCCAGAAAGACAATTCCCAAGGTCGAAACTCCTTTATTAACCGAGATACAAATTTTTAGTTTCCATATATGTGCACCAAAAACCAAAAGTTTGGAAGTTGATATCTCGGCTTTTATAAGCACTATCTTCAAAAATCCAACAGCTTTGTCTTAATTTCGTCGTTCTAAATCTAACGAGACTATTCCTAAAGTCGTAGCTCCTTTAATAACCGAGATACAAATTTTTGGTTTCCATATATGTGCATCAAAAACCCAAAGTTCGGAAGTCTATATCTCGGCTTCTATAAGTACTAGCTTTAAAAATTCAAATGTTTTGTCTTAGTTTCGTCGTTCTGAATCGAATGAGACTATTCTTAAAGTCGTAGCTTTTTTAATAACCGAGATACAAATTTTTAGTTTCCATATATGTGCTCCAAAAACTTAAATTTTCAAAGTCGATATCTCGGCTTCTGTAGGCACTAGCTTTAAAAATCTAACAGTTTTGTCTTAGTTTCGTCGTTCTGAATTCAACGAGATTATTCATAAAGTCGTAGCTCCTTTATTAACCGAGATACAAATTTTTAGTTTCCATATTTAGTTGGTAAACTATAGTACTGCAGCTCCAGTGCTATTTTTTTATTATCCCTTGCCAAAATGGTTCTTTCGTCGACAGATCTACGTCACAGCATAAAGAAACCAGCAGTCTCACTCCGCTTGAAAATGTAAGCGAACTAATAGCATCCTTAGCCATGCCGCAGCCATGTTCTCCGGATGCCGAGCTCACTGTTTATCGAACTGTGTTCATAGGTGTATCGCCTAGTTCAGCGCCGTACTTAGTGACTATTTTAATAGCATTTTTACAAAGCGTAGCGTTTTTTATAAAAACTTTTGTATTAAAAGAGAGGTATGTCAAAAATTAAATAAATTAATAAATTAATGAAGCAAAATAATTGACTTTGCCAAAGTTTTTAATAGCTGCAAATTTGGCTGTATGGCTTAAATAACATAATTAAGCATCAATTAAAGTTGCAGCAATGTAATATTTTTTTTTTTTGGATTTTTAAGGACATTATTTATATTTCTGCCATTTTAACTTTAGTTGGTACTTAATAATATAACAAAAATTCGCAGATGTTAGAATTGTTTTGAATTGTTGCCAACTATTTGTCTTGCCAACTATTTATTGGCCTAAGAGTTTCTATTTGTTTTGATATATTACTTTATTTGTATAATTAGTTATCCTTAAACTACTATGTAGTCAGATGTTAATCTAAAAGCGTTACTATACAGGGTGTTAATTAAGTATGTACCATAAATTATTTAACAGGCGATTGTTTGAGTAATTTTAAGACAAAAAGTTCATATGAACATAGGTCCGCAAGTTCTATGGCGGTGTTATTTATAACATTAAGGAGCTAATTTACCCCTAACATGATTAAATTTATTAGGTCCAGTGTAATCTCGAACGGGACCTGAAGAAATATTTGTGGCAAAAAAATTGGGGCACCTCAATTTTGTGCCATTTTTAATATGTTATTTGATTTACTCAAATACAAATACAACTTTTTCGTATCTCGCTTATTTTTCGAGAAAAAAAAAGTCCACTTAATTGCATATCCCTGGATCACACAAGGAATTTGGGGAAAAGTTTCATTTGGAATTTATTATTAACTAAGCAAGATACGAAAAAAATTCAAGAGACAGAAAAGTTTTATTTGTATAATCCACAGAACATAATAAAAATTGCACAAAAGTCAGTGGCATATATTTTAGTTGTTGTTAAATTTTAACACCCTGTATATTGAGAACGAAGAATTTCTGGACATATGTTTATATGAACTTTTTGTTTTAAAATTACTCAAAGAATGGTCTCTTAAATTTATGGTACATACCTAATTAACTTCCTGCACGTATTATTCTATATCGTCGTTGTTAGATGTAGAAATGCGATGTTTATTTTTGTTTAAATATTTTGTTAATGTATGAACTTTATTTATATTAAAAAATCAATATTTGTACTATGTAGGTATTTTTATTTTACAAGATAATAACATCTAAAAAAATGTTTAAGTCCGGCTCTAGCCAAGGCAAAAGCCGCGTGGACCGTAGCGAGTGTCAGCGGCATCCCTACTATAAGCAAAAATGCCTCGCCTGCGTTAGTACACATGCACCGAACTCGCTTATTCAAGCCAATGTATTTTTATTGAAGTGCGACTGCTGGTTTCTTTATGCTATGTCTACGTGAAATTAAGTCAGTTGTTGCTGCTGTTTTTACTGAAAAATTCCTCTCTGATATAGCAGAAAAAGTTCTCACAATGGTTGAACAACGTTTTGATGATAGATTGAAAACTCAAAAGGCCAAAATTGAGAAAATTAGAGGTGGTCTGATAAAGTTACAAAATGAAAATGCCACTCTTCGACGACAAATAGATCAACAAGAGCAAAGTGTGCGCAATGATAACATCCGTATTTTTGGTTTACAGCCTGAGGAATCCGAAAATCTGCGCAATAAAGTATTGGATTTATTTAATACTAAACTTAAATTAAAAATTGGACACAATGACCTGAAAAAATGCCACAGAATTGCTTCTAAAATTCCTAGCGACTCACCGCCGCGCCGGCAGTTATGGTGCGATTCTAGTCGGAGGCCGCTCGTATAGCCGTGCTTAAAAATCGAAAATATCAAAAAATACGGGTGTGCAAATTAAGGAGGACCTAACTAAATCTCGGTTAGTGCTATTCAAAAGTGCTTCTAGTTCATTTTTACATAAAAATACATGGATTTTAAATAGTAATGTGTATGTTAGAGCGGAAAATGGTACAGTGCACCGCATTAACTCAGAGATGGATATTCATTCAATTAAAAATTGACGTGATTAACAGGTACATTTAAAAATTAAAATTGGTCATTTGGTTTACTGTACTTTTATATAAGTATATGGCTACATATATTATTTATAATTTCATGCGTGTTTACGCTTTTTGCTTATAACGATAAAATGGTAGAATTTGTATTTTTTTTTCGTTTTGTTTTTATAATTGTTTCTTTGGTAAAAACTTGTCTTAGGTATTAAAAATGGGAATGAGAGCGACTCATTCATCATTCATCTGTGGTTCTTAACCTCTAACCATTTACTTTTTTTATGTTAAATAATTTTTATTTGTATATTATTTTATGTATTAATTTTTTATTTTTTATTAATTTTTCTCTTTTTGGTATAAAAAGGTATATTATAGTGTCTGTTATAGTGAGGTGTTATATATTTTATAGGTAAATGAGAATTGCACATTTAAACGTAAGATCATTGCATACAAGGTTCAATGAATTTAGATTCCTAGTAGAATATCAAAATGTAGACATTATCTTTTTATCTGAAACATGGCTCTCCAATACCGATGACTCATTGTTGTTTCAAATTCCAGGATACCAATTTTTTAAGAAGAATCGTCAGGGTAGATGCGGGGGCGTGGCGGCTTATGTAAGAGACAAGTATAAAGTTAATATTGTTTCATTTGACTTTAATATTAATGCTCAATTGGAACTTCTTTTCTTAAAAATAAAAATCAAAAATAAATTATGCTTTTGGTGGTTTTTATAAGCCCCCTACTCTTAACTTTAATAGCCTAATTTCTGATTTTGATAATATATTTTCTTTTATATACCCGTGTGTTGACGAAGTTTTCTGTTTAGGAGATTTTAATATTAATCTTTTACATTTTAATAATCCCCTTACATCATTATTTGAAAATTATAATCTCACTCAAATAATTGAAGACCCAACCAGAGTCTCAGCTACTTGCAGCACTCTTCTTGATGCAATATTTGTGTCTAATGTGTCTCTGATACATAATAAAGGGGTCATTTGCGCAGACAACGTCTTAGATCACAACTTGGTTTTCTGTGAACTAAATTTAAACAGGGTACCAATAGTTCCTAAACTAATTGAGTACAGGTGCTTTAAAAATTTTAATAACCAACTTTTTTTATAGGATTTATATTTCCTACCATGGGATAGCATTTTATATCAAAATAATATCGATAGTAAACTAGTAATTTTTAATAATTTAATTCAAACACTTTAATAAACATGCTCTTTTTAAAAAAGCAAGAATTACTAAACCTAAAGCTCCTTGGCTAACATCTGGAGGTACTTCGTTTCCAAAAACAACGCAATGAGGCATTAAGGAAATTCAAGGCAACAAGGGATATACAAGATTGGCAGAATTATAAATTTCTGAGAAATCATACTCTGGCTACAATTAGAAGAAAAAAAAAGAAACACCTTAATCTGTTGAGTAACGAAAAAAATAAACGTCAGCTTTAACATTGTAGAGATAAAAATAATATCAATATTCCGGAACACCTGTCTGATCCAAATCAAATTAACATCTTTTTTTCTCAATTTCGTCAAAATTCTGCGAATTGTGATGAACAAGTTCAGTGTTATAATAATGGTGTATTTGATAATAGCCTGCATTTCACACTTAATCTTGCAACTGTTGAAGATGTATACCCGAAAAATGAAAAAACCCAAATTTTAAAGGTTGATATCTCGGCTTCTATAAAAGCTATCGGGAAAATTCCAACGGTTTTGTCTTAGTTTCGTTCTTCTGAATCCAACGAGACCATCCGTCGTAGCTTCTACGATAGCCGAGATATGGCATTTTTGTAGCCCATTTCTGGCCTCAAAAACGGAGGTCGAAAACGACTTTTCCAGGATTTTCAAAGTGCTCTCATTCCCTTAGTTCTGCTCGGATCCTGTTATAACCCGGCGTTTTCGTAATTTAGGTGATCAGAATAAGACACTGGTATACTTAGTTTGACTTCAAAAAAAATCAATTTTTGGTGAAAAAATTCGATACGGGGGGGTATACCCGAAAAATGAAAAAACCCAAACTTTGAAGGCTCATATCTCGGCTTCTATAAAAGCTATCGGGAAAATTCCAACGGTTTTGTCTTAGTTTCGTCCTTCTGAATCCAACGAGATCATTCGCAAGGTCGTAGCTTCTACGAGAGCCGAGATATGACATTTTTGTAGCCCATTTTCGGCCTCAAAAACGGACGTCGAAAACGACTTTTCCAGGATTTTCAAAGTGCTGTCATTCCCTTAGTTCTGCTCGGATCCTGTTAGAACCCGGTGTTTTCGTAATCTAGGTGATCAGAATAAAACGCTGGTATACTTAGTTTGACTTCGAAAAAAATCAATTTTTGGCGAAAAAATTCGATACGGGGGGGTATACCCGAAAAATGAAAAAACCCAAATATTGAAGGCTCATATCTCGGCTTCTATGGGAGCTATCGGGAAAATTCCAACGGTTTTGTCTTAGTTTCGTCCTTCTGAATCCAACGAGACCATCCTCCGCACGGTTGTAGCTTCTACAAGAGCCGAGATATGGCATTTTTGTAGCCCATTTTTGACCTCAAAAACGGAGGTCGAAAACGACTTTTTCAGGATTTTCAAAGTGCTCTCATTCCCTTAGTTCTGCTCGGATCCTGTTAGAACCCGGTGTTTTCGTAATCTAGGTGATCAGAATAAGACGCTGGTATACTTAGTTTGACTTCGAAAAAAAATTCGATACGGGGGGGGTATACCCGAAAAATGAAAAAACCCAAATTTTGAAGGCCCATATCTCGGCTTCTATGGGAGCTATCGGGAAAATTCCAACGGTTTTGTCTTAGTTTCGTCATTCTGAATCCAACGAGACCATCGGCAAGATCATAGCTTTTACGATAGCCGAGATATGGCATTTTTGTAGCCCATTTTTGGCATCAAAAACGGACGTCGAAAACGACTTTTTCAGGATTTTCAAAGTGCTCGCATTCCCTTAGTTCTGCTCAGATCCTGTTATAACTTGGTGTTTTCGTAATCTAGGTGATCAGAATAAAACGCTGGTATACTTATTTCAAAAAAAATCAATTTTTGGTGAAAAAATTCGATACGGGGGGGTATACCCGAAAAATGAAAAAACCCAAACTTTGAAGGCTTATATCTCGGCTTCTATAAAAGCTATCGGGAAAATCCCAACGGGTTTTGTCTTAGTTTCGTCCTTCTGAATCCAACGAGACCATCCGCAAGGTCGTAGCTTCTACGAGAGCCGAGATATGGCATTTTTGTAGCCCATTTTTGGCCTCAGAAACGGACGTCGAAAACGACTTTTTCAGGATTTTCAAAGTGCTCGCATTCCCTTAGTTCTGCTCGGATCCTGTTAGAACTTGGTGTTTTCGTAATCTAGGTGATCAGAATAAAACGCTGGTATACTTATTTAAAAAAAAATCAATTTTTGGTAAAAACATTCGATACGGGGTATACCTGAAAAATGAAAAAAACCAAATTTTGAAGGCTCATATCTCGGCTTCTATGGGAGCTATCGGGAAAATTCCAACGGTTTTGTCTTAGTTTCGTCCTTCTGAATCCAACGAGACCATCCGCAAGGTCGTAGCTTCTACGAGAGCCGAGATATGGCATTTTTGTAGCCCATTTTTGGCCTCAAAAACGGACGTCGAAAACGACTTTTTCAGGATTTTCAAAGTGCTCGCATTCCCTTAGTTCTGCTCGGATCCTGTTATAACCCGGCGTTTTCGTAATTTAGGTGATCAGAATAAGACGCTGGTATACTTAGTTTGACTTCGAAAAAAATCAATTTTTGGCGAAAAAATTCGATACGGGGGGATATACCCGAAAAATGAAAAAACCCAAATTTTGATGGCTCATATCTCGGCTTCTATGGGAGCTATCGGGAAAATTCCAACGGTTTTGTCTTAGTTTCATCAGTCTGAATCCAACGAGACCATCCGCAAGATCGTAGCTTCTACGAGAGCCGAGATATGGCATTTTTGTAGCCCATTTTTGGCCTCAAAAACGGACGTCGAAATCGACTTTTTCAGGATTTTCAAAGTGCTCTCATTCCCTTAGTTCTGCTCGGATCCTGTTATAACCCGGTGTTTTCGTAATCTAGGTGATTAGAATAAGACGCTAGTATACTTAGTTTGATTTCGAAAAAATCAATTTTTGGTGAAAAAATTCGATACGGGGGGGTATACCCGAAAAATGAAAAAACCCAAACTTTGAAGGCTCATATCTCGGCTTCTATGGGAGCTATCGGGAAAATTTCAACGGTTTTTGTCTTAGTTTCGTTTTTCTGAATCCAACGAGACCATCCCCAAGGTCGTAGCTTCTACGAGAGCCGAGATATGGCATTTTTGTAGCCCATTTTTGGCCTCAAAAACGGACGTCGAAAACGACTTTTTCAGGATTTTCAAAGTGCTCTCATTCCCTTAGTTCTGCTCGGATCCTGTTATAACCCGGTGTTTTCGTAATCTAGGTGATTAGAATAAGACGCTAGTATACTTAGTTTGATTTCGAAAAAATCAATTTTTGGTGAAAAAATTCGATACGGGGGGGTATACCCGAAAAATGAAAAAACCCAAACTTTGAAGGCTTATATCTCGGCTTCTATAAAAGCTATCGGGAAAATCCCAACGGGTTTTGTCTTAGTTTCGTCCTTCTGAATCCAACGAGACCATCCGCAGGGTCGTAGCTTCTACAAGAGCCGAGATATGGCGTTTTTGTAGCCCATTTTTGGCCTCAAAAACGGAGGTCGAAAACGACTTTTTCAGGATTTTCAAAGTGCTCTCATTCCCTTAGTTCTGCTGGGATCCTGTTATAACCCGGTGTTTTCGTGTTCTACTTGATGAGAATAATCCGCTGGTATAGTTAGTTGGAATTCGAAAAAAAAAATTCTGAAAAAAATAGAAAGGGGGGGGTATATAATTTCTTACTGATAAACAGTGTGGGGCGGGTGGGGGATATGGGTTGACTCACTTGTTCACATCTGACCGTACCTTTTATTCTCCAGCTCTCTCTGCACCGACCAGGACCAACTTCTCTTTCTAAAAATGACCGAAACAGTGGTGGGGGACGTATGTGCAGACATGTAGCACACTTTGTCATGGATCGTCTCCTTTATGGGCTTAGTATTCGGTCGGACCTGATACCTCAGTGGACGGTAGTGGTCGCTTTCTTTACCTACTTGATCAAGGACAATGTAGAGAGCAAACAGGCGGTTTTAATAGAAAACCTATTGGAGATGATTTTGGATGTCCAGCTGGACCAGAGCTGCTGGGTGCGGAAGATCGGGGTTCAAGGATCGGGCTTGGATTATCACAATTTGGGGTAAGTTTCTTAACTTTTCTCAAAAATCTTTTATAACTCTGGTATTTCTTGTTTTACGATTAAATATCGTTCATTATGATTTGTTCTGTTTTTGACCGGGAATTCGGTGCAAAATTTTTTTTTTATTATTACATCTAGTTTTCGAGAAAATAAAGATAAACTGTTTAAAGGTTTTTTTCAATTTTCTGGAAAACTGTTAGACTTAAAAATCTTTTTTTTTATTGAATCTGATGGGCATTGAGGTTCCAAACAACTTTTGTTAATACAATTTTTTTTCTGCAACCAATATTTTTCCCGAAAAAAAATAAAAACCGATTTTATGAGCAATTTTCCAGGGATAACCCTTTGCATTTTTGAGAAAGACTCTTTGCGTATAACTTTTTTTTGGTGCATTTTTCGAAAAGTTTTATAAGATTTTTTTAAAGTGTTTTAAATGGTCTATCGATTTGCCAAAAAAAAATATTTTGTTTTTCAATTTTTCAAAAATTTCAAAATTTTCAATAACCTCCTATAACTCCTTTATTTTTCGTTTTACGGTTAAATGTTATTCTTTGTACTTTGTTCTATTTTTAATTTGGAACAAAAAGTGTCTATAAAAATTTTGAAAATTAAAAAAAATTATCAAACCCGTAGTTCTTTCTTAAATATATAATGTAGCGGAACGACCTCTAAATTTGCTATAGTTCGTTCTATTAGAATATCGGGCGTCTTAAATATTTTATTTATTTGTGGAAATGTATGACATTCTTTAAGCCTTACATTTCTGCTCGGAGTATTCTTATGATTATTACTTCGTTTATCACCATTTAATAAAGAAGTATGGCGCTTTTGACTCCGTGGTTCCGTTAAAAGGTTTTAATCCGGGTCAGTGCTTTTATTATTAATAGGTAAGGTTACAACTGTCCTGTTTCTTGGCTAGCAATTTATGTTATCTATTTTGTTATTAAAAGGTGTTAAAACTAAGCTCATAACTAAGGTGAATTAACTGAGATTTCCCGACATAACTGGCTTCCTTGACATACGAACCCTCTTTTCTCTCTCTCATCTCTCTTCCTTTCTCTCGCACTTTGGCTACTGCTACTTCTCTTCTCCTTCTTCTTCCTGTTTTTTAAATGCCTGGAAAAAAATATTGATTTTTTACAAGCAGTTGAGCCCAAAGTTTCTTCTGCTTCTTCTTTTTCTTCTTCTTCTTCTCCCTCTTCTTCTTTAAAAGCCTCTAATACCTGGATTCCGTTTACATATACTTACTTTGAATAAATCTCTACCATGAGAATTACAAATAAAACATCTAATTTTGGCAGTGACAATTTATTAATTGATTGATTTTATTGACCGGCAAGCTTTCCTGTGATTATCACAGACTTTGTTTCTGGTGATCAAATCTCGATATGGATTTTAATGAGTTTTTAGTCCACATTATCAATATTGTCCATTTTCTAAGTCAATTCAGTAAAAATTCCAGGATTTATTTCTTAATAAATAAATAGGACCCGAAGAAATAACTCGACAACGAGCTACTCAACTGTAGGTTCCTTGAAAGGTTCTACTCTTAATTTAATCATTTACAAAATGATCGACCTATTCTTCCTTGAAAACATCTTGTCGGACTTGCATTGTCTTATTTATTTATTGTAACACGACGTTTCGGTTGGTAAGTATCTCCAACCGTTATCAAGTGTAAACTGAAAGCAAACTACTATTCTATAGGCTTATATACTAGATGTGTGCAGCGATATGGAAGGGGAGGGAAGGGAGGGAAAGTCATCCGTGAAAAAAGAGTTGGAGGGGGGAAGGACACGCGTCTCTCTAGATCCTACACTGTCCTGAGAGTAGAGGCTTCCAGATGTTGGGTATATCGACGCTTGGCTGGCTGAAGATCCTCTGATTCTGTGAAATGAAAGCTGCCTCTACGAACTTCCTCTTCCGCCAGTGCTGTTCCTTGTGCAGAATCTTGGCTTCTGACCAATGGATATTGTGTCCATTATGCCACGCGTGCTCTGCTATCCCGGATTTGGAAACCTCTCCTCTTTGGGTCCAGCTGCGATGTTCCTTCGCTCTGATTTCTAGGGGGCGCTTCGTTTCACCTATGTATGAGTCACCGCACTCACATGGGATCCGGTAGACGCAATTTTTGGTATCCACCATGCCATCTGGTTTGGTCTTTGAAACCACGCTTCTGATAGTGGTGCTAGATCTAAAGGCAGTTCTAATATTGTACTTGCTGGCAATGCGTCGGATTTGTTCCGATGTACCCCTAATGTAAGGTATGGGTAGAAGTCTGGTTGTCGTGGTGGCCTCGTCTCTGATTTGATTTGGACGCGTCCTTTGGATGGTCCTACTTATTAGCTTCTTTGGATATCCATTCTGTTGTAGGTCTTTGTAGATGGTATCCACTTCAGTCTTGAGATCCTCGTCGTTTCTACAGATAGTTCGAGCTCTATTGTAGAGGGATCTTATGATGCCTACTTTGGTGGTTGCAGGATGGTTGGACTCATAGTGCAGATACTGGCCCGTGTGTGTTGGTTTTCTATAAACTGAAGTTCGTAGATTTCCGCCGACCTTTTTAACGAGAACATCTAGAAAAGGTAGAGCTGAGTCCTTTTCTGTCTCCATCGTGAATTTGATTGTTGGTCTGAAACTGTTGAGGTGAAGCAGAAACTCCTGAAGTGCTTTTTCCTCTTTGTCCCAGATGATGAAGGTGTCGTCCACATATCGAAGCCAGAGCTTCGGTTTGCACCGGGAGGCATCTATTGCATGTTCCTCAAACCATTCCATGAAGATGTTTGCTATTACTGGGGAAAGAGATGAACCCATCGGAAGTCCTTCGTCTTGGGCGTAGAATCTATCCTTGACCTGAAAGTAAGAATTACGAAGACAGATCTCCAAAAGTTCCATCACCCCGTCCAGAGGCAGTGTGGTCCGAGTTGAGAAAGCTGCATCCTTGCTTAGTTTGTCTCGGATGATGTTAAGAGACTCTCCTATGGGTACATTGGTGTAGAGACTTTCGACATCAAAACTCACCAATCTGTCATTGGTCTCGACTTCGATCCCTCCAAGAAGGTCTACAAAGTGGGCAGAGTTTCGCACGAAAGACGCTGCATTTCCCTGGATCGGTCTAATGATCTCCAAAAGGAATTTCGAGAGTTCTGATGTCGGCGAATTTCTAGAGCTCGTGATGGGCCGCAGAGGCATTTGCTCCTTATGAATCTTGGGTAGTCCGTATAGGTGTGGAGGTTTGCTATAATGTGGTGTCAGCCTAAAGCGTACCGCATCCGACAATGTTGAGGAGTACTTTTTAAGTGCTCTGTAAATTCGACCTTCTATGGTTGTCGTCGGATCCTTAGATAGTAGCCTGTATTCGCCTTTGTTCAAAACTTCCTCAACCTTGTTTTCGTAGGTTTCCAGGTCCATAATCACAGTTGCATTGCCCTTATCTGCAGGAAGAATTTTGATGTTCTTTTCACTTCTGAGGTTCCTGAGAGCTGTTTCCTCTTCTTTGCTGATGTTCTGCAAAGGTTTCTGTTTTTTAAGTGAGTCTAGAGCAACCCTTACCTCGTGTCGAAATTCATCGGCCGCAGGACGTGGTAGGTGGATTGATTCTACTGAGGACACTATGTCTATAAAGGATGGTTTTGAGGATATAGCGAAGTTTAGTCCTCTGTTTAACACCTTCTGTTCAGCATCGGTAAGGGTTCTTTTTGACACATTAATGATGGTGGCGGGGAGGTTAGAGGTTGGTGCTGGTTGAGTCCTGTTGGTTCGTCTGGATTTAAGGTTTTGGAGTTTTGAAAGGTGGCTTGCTCTTAGCTTTTCTCTTAGTTTTTGGCAAGTGAAGTCTATTTTGTCAAAGATTGGTTGATAGTCTTCCTCCAATGTAACTTCTTTGATTTCTTCGAATCGCTGAATGCATTGGATTTCTATTTTTGCTTTCTTCCAACGGTGGTAGCTAAGTTGAGATCGCAGCAGCTCCATACTAGCACGTTCAAGAATACGTTCTGATCTTCTACCTGGTATAGCGGTTTTGAGACGTAGACCAGTAGGAATGACATTGGCGTCTCTTGTCTCTCGCAGGAAGCTGATGTGTTCCTCCTCCTTGGTCATCTTTATCTTGGTTTTCTCAAAGCCTCTAAATAGGTTGCTGGTTCCGGGTCCGTACCGGTTATCCAATCTGTTTTTCAGTTTATAGAAAACCAACACACACGGGCCAGTATCTACACTATGAGTCCAACCATCCTGCAACCACCAAAGTAGGCATCATAAGATCCCTCTACAATAGAGCTCGAACTATCTGTAGAAACGACGAGGATCTCAAGACTGAAGTGGATACCATCTACAAAGACCTACAACAGAATGGATATCCAAAGAAGCTAATAAGTAGGACCATCCAAAGGACGCGTCCAAATCAAATCAGAGACGAGGCCACCACGACAACCAGACTTCTACCCATACCTTACATTAGGGGTACATCGGAACAAATCCGACGCATTGCTAGCAAGTACAATATTAGAACTGCCTTTAGATCTAGCACCACTATCAGAAGCGTGGTTTCAAAGACCAAACCAGATGGCATGGTGGATACCAAAAATTGCGTCTACCGGATCCCATGTGAGTGCGGTGACTCATACATAGGTGAAACGAAGCGCCCCCTAGAAATCAGAGCGAAGGAACATCGCAGCTGGGCCCAAAGAGGAGAGGTTTCCAAATCCGGGATAGCAGAGCACGCGTGGCATAATGGACACAATATCCATTGGTCAGAAGCCAAGATTCTGCACAAGGAACAGCACTGGCGGAAGAGGAAGTTCGTAGAGGCAGCTTTCATTTCACAGAATCAGAGGATCTTCAGCCAGCCAAGCGTCGATATACCCAACATCTGGAAGCCTCTACTCTCAGGACAGTGTAGGATCTAGAGAGACGCGTGTCCTTCCCCCTCCAACTCTTTTTTCACGGATGACTTTCCCTCCCTTCCCTCCCCTTCCATATCGCTGCACACATCTAGTATATAAGCCTATAGAATAGTAGTTTGCTTTCAGTTTACACTTGATAACGGTTGGAGATACTTACCAACCGAAACGTCGTGTTACAATAAATAAATAAGACAATGCAAGTCCGACAAGATGTTTTCACTGTACCATTGTCTACCACCTTCAAAAACTATTCTTCCTTATCTAGGAACGAAGTTCCTGGAGTCCCTGCAATCCTTCTCGAAACTCCTGAACAATTTGCCAGGGTACAAATACAATCCCTTTCAAGTTACCGCAGCAGTGAGGATCAAGTTGCTATTCAGTCAAGAGGATCCACGTCTAAGGAGATCCTCGATCCAGTTATTAGGAGATCTGGCTACATCCCTTGGCCAATTGGAGCCAAGACCAATTTGGAGGCATTCAAGGATCGAGTGAGATCCAAGGGAACCTCATCACTTTACTCTTGCATCTATGCGATCCAGACGTGTATGTTGTCAAGGTATGACTTTTTTGGATCATTTTACTCACTTAACTCATGCATGGACCACATTTAGGCCTGTAAAAGTACGATCCAGAAGGTTGGCCCCTATCTGGATTGTCCGGAGGTATACCGCATGAACCAGGAATGTTTGGGCGACGACACCGACTTGATGTTCACGGATTTTATTAAGGAGTTAATTAAACGCATGGTAAGTAAATGGCAGCACCTTAAATGTAATATTCATGCAGTTTGTCTGTGATCTATTTTGAATTTAATTAGGGATTTATGGAATCAATGATATCAAGGTTATTTGGGGGTCAAATCGAGGACGAGTTGGTTTAATGGTGGTGTCTAAGGGCCAATCCCGCCCTTGTCACCGGTTTGTTCTACGCCAAACTACTAAAGTTTTACTGGAAACTGTCTGCGATAAACTGATTAGACTGATGCAAGACAAGTCAGAAGAAGTTAGGACTAAGGCAAGTCAAACTATATCGTGTTTGTTTTTATAATTATTGTAGAACGGAATGTGCTAGGAGGATAGTATGATTAAGTCTTTTTAATCAGTTTTTAGTAAGAAAATTTAAAAAAAAGTCACCAGGGGTCAAAACTGACTTGTGGGTGGATTTTGTAGCTTATAAGTTTATCTCTGACGCACTCATTGTAAAAAAAAACTTGAAACGTGGAAAAACTGAAATTTCACAAATTTTATTAGTTTAAAAATTTTGCATAACTTTTTTGTTATTAAAGATAGAGCTTTTATTTAAAAACTGTCAAGTACTCCTAGCGAAGAGGCACCTTGCACATAATTATCAAAAACTGAAAAAATTATAATATTTGAGAAAAATCGAAATTTCGGTTTTTTAAAATTAACATGTACTTTTTTAGATCGAAAATTTTGCATAACTTTTTTGTTATTAAAGATAGAGCTATCATTTAAAAACTGCCAAGTACTCCTTGCAAAGGGGTACCTTGCACATAATTATCAAAATTTAAAAAATTATAGTTTTTGAGAAAAATCGAAATTTCGGTTTCTTACAATTAACATGTACTTTTTTAGATCGAAAATTTTGCATAACTTTTTTGTTATTAAAGATAGAGCTATCATTTAAAAACTGCCAAGTACTCCTTGCAAAAGGGTACCTTGCACATAATTATCAAAATTTAAAAAATTATAGTTTTTGAGAAAAATTGAAATTTCGGCTTTTTACAATTAACATGTACTTTTTTAGATCGAAAATTTTGCATAACTTTTTTGTTATTAAAGATAGAGCTTTCATTTAAAAACTGCCAAGTACTCCTTGCAAAGGGGCACCTTGCACATAATTATCAAAATTGAAACAAATTTAGTTTTTGAGAAAAATCGAAATTTCGGTTTTTTACAATTAACATGTACTTTTTTAGATCGAAAATTTTGCATAACTTTTTTGTTATTAAAGATAGAGCTTTCATTTAAAAACTGTCAAGTACTCCTTGCAAAGGGGCACCTTGCACATAATTATCAAAATTGAAAAAAATTAAGTTTTTGAGAAAATTCGAAATTTCGGTTTTTTACAATTAACATGTACTTTTTTAGATCGAAAATTTTGCATAACTTTTTTGTTATTAAAGATAAGGCTTTCATTTAAAAACTGCCAAGTACTCCTTTCAAAGGGGCACCTTGCACATAATTATCAAAATTGAAACAAATTTAGTTTTTGAGAAAAATCGAAATTTCGGTTTTTTACAATTAACATGTAATTTTTTAGATCGAAAATTTTGCATAACTTTATTGTTATTAAAGATAGGGCTTTCATTTAAAAACTGCCAAGTACTCCTTGCAAAGGGGCACCTTGCACATAATTATCAAAATTGAAAAAATTATAGTTTTTGAGAAAAATCGAAATTTCGGTTTTTTACAATTAACATGTACTTTTTTAGATCGAAAATTTTGCATAACTTGTTTGTTTTTGAAGATAGAGCTTTCATTTAAAAACAGTCAAGTACTCCTAGTAAAGGGGCACCTTGCATATAATTATCAGAATTTAAAAAATTATAGTTTTTAAGAAAAATCGAAATTTCGGTTTTTTACAATTAACATGTACTTTATAAGATCGAAAATTTTGCATAACTTTTTTGTTATTAAAGATAGAGCCTTTAATTAAAAACAGTCAAGTACTCCTAGTAAAGGGGCACCTTGCACATAATTATCAAAATTTAAAAAACTATAGTTTTTGAGAAAAATCGAAATTTCGGTTTTTTACAATTAACATGTACTTTTTTAGATCGAAAATTTTGCATAACTTGTTTGTTTTTGAAGATAGAGCTTTTATTTAAAAACTGTCAAGTACTCCCTGCAAAGGGGCACCTTGCACATAATTATCAAAATTTAAAAAATTATAGTTTTTGAGAAAAATCGAAGTTTCGGTTTTTTACAATTAACATGTACTTTTTTAGATCGAAAATTTTGCATAACTTTTTTGTTATTAAAGATAGAGCCTTCATTTAAAAACTGTTAAGTACTCCTAGCGAAGGGGCACCTTGCACATAATTATCAAAATTGAAAAAATTATAGTTTTTGAGAAAAATCGAAATTTCGGTTTTTTACAATTAACATGTACTTTTTTAGATCGAAAATTTTGCATTACTTTTTTGTTATTAAAGATTAAGCCTTCATTTAAAAACTGTTAAGTACTCCTAGCGAAGGGGCACCTTGCACATAATTATCAAAATTAAAAAAATTTAAGTTTTTGAGAAAAATCGAAATTTCGGTTTTTTACAATTAACATGTACTTTATAAGATCGAAAATTTTGCATAACTTTTTTGTTATTAGAGATAGAGCCTTCATTTAAAAACTGTTAAGTACTCCTAGCGAAGAGGCACCTTGCACATAATTATCAAAATTAAAAAAATTTAAGTTTTTAAAAAAAATCGAAATTTCGGTTTTTTACAATTAACATGTACTTTATAAGATCGAAAATTTTGCATAACTTTTTTGTTATTAAAGATAGGGCTTTCATTTAAAAACTGTCAAGTACTTCTTGCAAAGGGGCACCTTGCACATAATTATCAAAATTTAAAAAATTATAGTTTTTGAGAAAAATCGAAGTTTCGGTTTTTTACAATTAACATGTACTTTTTTAGATCGAAAATTTTGCATAACTTTTTTGTTATTAAAGATAGAGCTTTCATTTAAAAACAGTTAAGTACTCCTAGTAAAGGGGCACCTTGCACATAATTATCAAAATTGAAAAAATTATAGTTTTTGAGAAAAATCGAAATTTCGATTTTTTACAACTAACATGTACTTTTTTAGATCGAAAATTTTGCATAACTTTTTTGTTATTAAAGATAGAGCTTTAATTTAAAAACAGTCAAGTACTCCTAGTAAAGGGGCACCTTGCACATAATTATCAAAATTAAAAAAATTTAAGTTTTTGAGAAAAATCGAAATTTCGGTTTTTACAATTAACATGTACTTTATAAGATCGAAAATTTTGCATAACTTTTTTGTTATTAAAGATAGGGCTTTCATTTAAAAACTGTCAAGTACTCCTTGCAAAGGGGCACCTTGCACATAATTATCAAAATTTAAAAAATTATAGTTTTTGAGAAAAATCGAAGTTTTGGTTTTTTACAATTAACATGTACTTTTTTAGATCGAAAATTTTGCATAACTTTTTTGTTATTAAAGATAGAGCCTTCATTTAAAAACTGTTAAGTACTCCTAGCGAAGGAGCACCTTGCACATAATTATCAAAATTGAAAAAATTATAGTTTTTGAGAAAAATCGAAATTTCGATTTTTTACAACTAACATGTACTTTTTTAGATCGAAAATTTTGCATAACTTTTTTGTTATTAAAGATAGAGCTTTCATTTAAAAACAGTCAAGTACTCCTAGTAAAGTTGCACCTTGCACATAATTATCAAAATTAAAAAAATTTAAGTTTTTGAGAAAAATCGAAATTCGGTTTTTTACAATTAACATGTACTTTATAAGATCGAAAATTTTGCATAACTTTTTTGTTATTAAAGATAGGGCTTTCATTTAAAAACTGTCAAGTACTCCTTGCAAAGGGGCACCTTGCACATAATTATCAAAATTTAAAAAATTATAGTTTTTGAGAAAAATCGAAGTTTCGGTTTTTTACAATTAACATGTACTTTTTTAGATCGAAAATTTTGCATAACTTTTTTGTTTTTGAAGATAGAGCTTTCATTTAAAAACAGTCAAGTACTCCTAGTAAAGGGGCACCTTGCACATAATTATCAGAATTTAAAAAATTATAGTTTTTAAGAAAAATCGAAATTTCGATTTTTTACAACTAACATGTACTTTTTCAGATCGAAAATTTTGCATAACTTTTTTGTTATTAAAGATAGAGCTTTCATTTAAAAACAGTCAAGTACTCCTAGTAAAGGGGCACCTTGCACATAATTATCTAAATTGAAAAAATTATAGTTTTTGAGAAAAATCGAAATTTCGGTTTTTTACAATTAACATGTACTTTTTTAGATCGAAAATTTTGCATAACTTTTTTGTTATTAAAGATAGAGCCTTTAATTAAAAACTGTTAAGTACTCCTAGCGAAGGGGCACCTTGCACATAATTATCAAAATTGAAAAAATTATAGTTTTTGAAAAAAATCGAAATTTCGATTTTTTACAACTAACATGTACTTTTTCAGATCGAAAATTTTGCATAACTTTTTTGTTATTAAAGATAGAGCTTTCATTTAAAAACAGTCAAGTACTCCTAGTAAAGGGGCACCTTGCACATAATTATCTAAATTGAAAAAATTATAGTTTTTGAGAAAAATCGAAATTTCGGTTTTTTACAATTAACATGTACTTTATTAGATCGAAAATTTTGCATAACTTTTTTGTTTTTGAAGATAGAGCTTTCATTTAAAAACAGTCAAGTACTCCTAGTAAAGGGGCACCTTGCACATAATTATCAGAATTTAAAAAATTATAGTTTTTAAGAAAAATCGAAATTTCGATTTTTTACAACTAACATGTACTTTTTTAGATCGAAAATTTTGCATAACTTTTTTGTTATTAAAGATAGAGCTTTAATTTAAAAACAGTCAAGTACTCCTAGTAAAGGGGCACCTTGCACATAATTATCAAAATTAAAAAAATTTAAGTTTTTGAGAAAAATCGAAATTTCGGTTTTTTACAATTAACATGTACTTTATAAGATCGAAAATTTTGCATAACTTTTTTGTTATTAAAGATAGGGCTTTCATTTAAAAACTGTCAAGTACTCCTTGCAAAGGGGCACCTTGCACATAATTATCAAAATTTAAAAAATTATAGTTTTTGAGAAAAATCGAAGTTTTGGTTTTTTACAATTAACATGTACTTTTTTAGATCGAAAATTTTGCATAACTTTTTTGTTATTAAAGATAGAGCCTTCATTTAAAAACTGTTAAGTACTCCTCTCGAAGGGGCACCTTGCACATAATTATCAAAATTGAAAAAATTATAGTTTTTGAGAAAAATCGAAATTTCGGTTTTTTACAATTAACATGTACTTTATAAGATCGAAAATTTTGCATAACTTTTTTGTTATTAAAGATAGAGCTTTCATTTAAAAACAGTTAAGTACTCCTAGTAAAGGGGCACCTTGCACATAATTATCAAAATTTAAAAAATTATAGTTTTTGAGAAAAATCGAAAATTCGGTTTTTTACAATTAACATGTATTTTATAAGATCGAAAATTTTGCATAACTTTTTTGTTATTAAAGATAGAGCTTTCATTTAAAAACAGTTAAGTACTCCTAGTAAAGGGGCACCTTGCACATAATTATCAAAATTTAAAAAATTATAGTTTTTGAGAAAAATCGAAAATTCGGTTTTTTACAATTAACATGTACTTTTTTAGATCGAAAATTTTGCATTACTTTTTTGTTATTAAAGATAGAGCCTTCATTTAAAAACTGTTAAGTACTCCTAGCGAAGGGGCACCTTGCACATAATTATCAAAATTAAAAAAATTTAAGTTTTTGAGAAAAATCGAAATTTCGGTTTTTTACAATTAACATGTAATTTTTAGATCGAAAATTTTGCATATCTTTTTTGTTATTAAAGATAGAGCTTTCATTTAAAAACAGTCAAGTACTCCTAGTAAAGGGGCACCTTGCACATAATTATCAAAATTTAAAAAATTATAGTTTTTGAGAAAAATCGAAGTTTCGGTTTTTTACAATTAACATGTACTTTTTTAGATCGAAAATTTTGCATAACTTTTTTGTTATTAAAGATAGAGCTTTCATTTAAAAACAGTCAAGTACTCCTAGTAAAGGGGCACCTTGCACATAATTATCAAAATTTAAAAAATTATAGTTTTTGAGAAAAATCGAAGTTTCGGTTTTTTACAATTAACATGTACTTTTTTAGATCGAAAATTTTGCATAACTTTTTTGTTATTAGAGATAGAGCCTTCATTTAAAAACTGTTAAGTACTCCTAGCGAAGAGGCACCTTGCACATAATTATCAAAATTAAAAAAATTTAAGTTTTTAAAAAAAATCGAAATTTCGGTTTTTTACAATTAACATGTACTTTATAAGATCGAAAATTTTGCATAACTTTTTTGTTATTAAAGATAGGGCTTTCATTTAAAAACTGTCAAGTACTTCTTGCAAAGGGGCACCTTGCACATAATTATCAAAATTTAAAAAATTATAGTTTTTGAGAAAAATCGAAGTTTCGGTTTTTTACAATTAACATGTACTTTTTTAGATCGAAAATTTTGCATAACTTTTTTGTTATTAAAGATAGAGCTTTCATTTAAAAACAGTTAAGTACTCCTAGTAAAGGGGCACCTTGCACATAATTATCAAAATTGAAAAAATTATAGTTTTTGAGAAAAATCGAAATTTCGATTTTTTACAACTAACATGTACTTTTTTAGATCGAAAATTTTGCATAACTTTTTTGTTATTAAAGATAGAGCTTTCATTTAAAAACAGTTAAGTACTCCTAGTAAAGGGGCACCTTGCACATAATTATCAAAATTGAAAAAATTATAGTTTTTGAGAAAAATCGAAATTTCGGTTTTTTACAATTAACATGTACTTTTTTAGATCGAAAATTTTGCATAACTTGTTTGTTTTTGAAGATAGAGCTTTCATTTAAAAACAGTCAAGTACTCCTAGTAAAGGGGCACCTTGCATATAATTATCAGAATTTAAAAAATTATAGTTTTTAAGAAAAATCGAAATTTCGGTTTTTTACAATTAACATGTACTTTATAAGATCGAAAATTTTGCATAACTTTTTTGTTATTAAAGATAGAGCCTTTAATTAAAAACAGTCAAGTACTCCTAGTAAAGGGGCACCTTGCACATAATTATCAAAATTTAAAAAACTATAGTTTTTGAGAAAAATCGAAATTTCGGTTTTTTACAATTAACATGTACTTTTTTAGATCGAAAATTTTGCATTACTTTTTTGTTATTAAAGATTGAGCCTTCATTTAAAAACTGTTAAGTACTCCTAGCGAAGGGGCACCTTGCACATAATTATCAAAATTAAAAAAATTTAAGTTTTTGAGAAAAATCGAAATTTCGGTTTTTTACAATTAACATGTACTTTATAAGATCGAAAATTTTGCATAACTTTTTTGTTATTAAAGATAGAGCTTTGATTTAAAAACAGTCAAGTACTCCTAGTAAAGGGGCACCTTGCACATAATTATCAAAATTTAAAAAATTATAGTTTTTGAGAAAAATCGAAATTTCGGTTTTTTACAATTAACATGTAATTTTTAGATCGAAAATTTTGCATATCTTTTTTGTTATTAAAGATAGAGCTTTCATTTAAAAACAGTCAAGTACTCCTAGTAAAGGGGCACCTTGCACATAATTATCAAAATTTAAAAAATTATAGTTTTTGAGAAAAATCGAAGTTTTGGTTTTTTACAATTAACATGTACTTTATAAGATCGAAAATTTTGCATAACTTTTTTGTTATTAAAGATAGAGCTTTCATTTAAAAACAGTTAAGTACTCCTAGTAAAGGGGCACCTTGCACATAATTATCAATTAACATGTACTTTTGAGAAAAATCGAAATTTCGATTTTTTACAACTAACATGTACTTTTTTAGATCGAAAATTTTGCATAACTTTTTTGTTATTAAAGATAGAGCTTTCATTTAAAAAGAGTCAAGTACTCCTAGTAAAGGGGCACCTTGCACATAATTATCAAACTTTAAAAAATTATAGTTTTTGAGAAAAATCGAAATTTCGATTTTTTACAACTAACATGTACTTTTTTAGATCGAAAATTTTGCATAACTTTTTTGTTACTAAAGATAGAGCTTTCATTTAAAAACAGTCAAGTACTCCTAGTAAAGGGGCACCTTACACATAATTATCAAAATTTAAAAAATTATAGTTTTTGAGAAAAATCGAAATTTCGGTTTTTTACAATTAACATGTAATTTTTAGATCGAAAATTTTGCATAACTTTTTTGTTATTAAAGATAGAGCCTTCATTTAAAAACTGTTAAGTACTCCTAGCGAAGGGGCACCTTGCACATAATTATCAAAATTAAAAAAATTTAAGTTTTTGAGAAAAATCGAAATTTCGGTTTTTTACAATTAACATGTACTTTATAAGATCGAAAATTTTGCATAACTTTTTTGTTATTAAAGATAGGGCTTTCATTTAAAAACTGTCAAGTACTCCTTGCAAAGGGGCACCTTGTACGTAATAATAAAAAACTAATAAAATTGTAGTTTTTAAAAAAAATCGAAATTTTGGTTTTTTACTATTAACATGTACTTTATAAGATTAAAAATTTTGCATAACTTTTTTGTTATTACAGATAAAGCTTTCATTTAAAATTTGCCAAGCACTCCTGGCAAAAAGGCACCTTGCACATAATTATCAAAATTGAAAAAATTATAGTTATTGAGAAAAATCGAAATTTTGGTTTTTTACAATTAACATGTACTTTTTTAGATCGAAAATTTTGCATAACTTTTTTGTTATTAAAGATAGAGCTTTCATTTAAAAACTGGTAAGTACTCCAAGCGAAAGGGCACCTTGCACATAATTATTAAAATTGAAAAAATTATAGTTTTTGAGAAAAATCGAAATTTTGGTTTTTTACAATTAACATGTACTTTTTTAGATCGAAAATTTTGCATAACTTTTTTGTTATTAAAGATAGAGCTTTCATTTAAAAACAGTCAAATACTCCTAGTGAAGGGTAATAACTCCTAATTATTAAAAACTGAAAAAATTATAGTTTTTGAGAAAAATCAAAATTTCGGTTTTTTACCAATAACATGTACTTTATTAGATCGAACATTTTGCATAACTTTTTTGTTAGTACAAGTTCCCTAGGTACTATAATGACCTAGACAACGATATTATTATTAAATTAAGTATACTTACCCCATATACTTTTGTAAGGAGAAAGAGGGGATAAATAAAATTTTCCTTTGTGATATTTAATAAGTACCATTTATTGTATCCAATAGACTGTTAGGAATAGAACGCTTTGAATCTTTATAATTAAGTGGACATTAAATAATAATAAAATATTAATAAACTTGATTTTGTTGTTTCTTTAATTAATAACCCAATTTTTCGTTCAAACTGGTACGACCGTCTCCGGTTTGATCGGTCGGTGGTACCCACATGCTGCAGTTCTCCTTTGAGGCGTCTTTGGCGTAACCCTTGCGTTTCTCTATCTCTGTTTTGTGTTGTCTTTGTTCGTTACGTTTCTGATTCTTCTTCTTCTTTCTCTCGTCCTCGGTGGTCGAGTGGTCATCTGCAAATTTTACAACATTAAAGAAGGAGAAGAAGAAGAAGCGAAATAATGATGGTACTTGGGAAGTACCATCAAATAGAAGCCTAAGTTGGGACAGAAGAAGACAGTTTAATGTACTAAGAAAATTTGACCTTGAAAGGTATTTTCAAGGTCACTTGAAGGTCGAATCAAGGTAAGTAGTTGTTAGAAAAATTGCTGCAAGTGAGTTTGATCTCGCAGAAAATTTTCAAGGTCACTAAAAGGTCGACACAAGGTGAGTAGATATTAGAAAAATTGATTCAAGGGAGTTTGACCTCGCGGATAATTTTCAAGGTCGCTAGAAGGTCGACACAAGGTGAGTAGTTGTTAGAAAAATTGGTGCAAGTGAGTTTGACCTCGCGGATAATTTTCAAGGTCACTAGAAGGTCGAGACGAGGTGAGTAGTTGTTAGAAAAATTGATTCAAGGGAGTTTGACCTCGCAGATAATTTTCAAGGTCACTACAAGGTCGACACAAGGTGAGTAGTTTGTAGAAATATCGATGTAAGTGAGTATGACCTCGCGGATAATTTTCAAGGTCACTACAAGGTGAGTAGTTGTTAGAAAAATTGATGCAAGTGAATTTGACCTCGCGGTTAATTTTCAAGGTCACTACAAGGTCGACACAAGGTGAGTAGTTGTTAGAAAAATTGGTGCAAGTGAGTTTGACCTCGCAGAAAATTTTCAAGGTCACTCGAAGGTCGAGACAAGTTAAGTAGATCGTAGAAAATAAGTGCAAGTGAATATGACCTCGCGGTTAATTTTCAAGGTCACTCGAAGGTCGAGACAAGGTGAGTAGTTCTTAGAAAAATTGATGCAAGTGAGTTTGACCTCGCGGATAATTTTCAAGGTCATTAGAAGGTCGAGACGAGGTAGGTAGTTCGTAGAATATAAGTGCAAGTGAATATGACCTCGCAGGTAATTTTCAAGGTCACTAGAAGGTCCACACAACGTGAGTAGTTTGTAGAAAAATCGGTGCAAGTGAGTTTGGCCTTGCAAATAATTTTCAAGGTCACTAGAAGGTCGACACAAGGTAAGTAGTTCCTAGAAAAATTGGTGCAAATGAGTTTGACCCCGCGGATAATTTTCAAGGTCATTAGAAGGTCGACACAAGGTGAGTAGATGTTAGAAAAATTGATTCAAGGGAGTTTGACCTCGCGGATAATTTTCAAGGTCACTAGAAGGTCGACACAAGGTGAGTAGATGTTAGAAAAATTGATTCAAGGGAGTTTGACCTCGCGGTTAATTTTCAAGGTCACTCGAAGGTCGACACAAGGTGACAGGGTCAAAGAAAAATTGGTGAAGAATTATTTACCTTGATTTGGCCTTTAAGTGACCTTGAAAATTATCCGCGAGGTCAAACTCACTTACACCAATTTTTCTTCGAACCTCTCACCTTGTGTCGACCTTCTAGTGACCTTGAGATTTAACCGCGAGGTCAAACTCACTTGCACTTACTTTCTACGAACTACTTAATTTGTCTCGACCTTCTAGTGACCTTAAAATTTATCCGCGAGGTCAAACTCACTTGCATCAATTTTTATTCGAACCTGTCACCTTGTCTCGACCTTCTAGTGACCTTGAAAATTATTCGCGAGGTCAAAATCACTTGCACCAATTTTTCTTCGACCTTGAATATTAACCGCGAGGTAAAAATCACTTGCACCAATTGTTCTTCGATCCTATCACCTTGTCTCGACCTTCTAGTGACCTTGAGAATTAACCGCAAGTTCAAACTCATTGGAACCAACTTTTCTTCGTCCCTGTCACCTTGTCTCGACCTTCTAGTGACCTTGAAAATTAACCGCGAGGTCAAACTCACTTGCACCAATTTTTCTTCGAACCTGTCACCTTGTGTCGACTTTCTAGTGACCTTGAAAATTAACCGCGAGGTCAAAATCACTTACACCAATTTTTCTTCGTCCCTGTCACCTTGTGTCGACCTTCTAGTGACCTTGAAAATTAACCGCGAGGTAAAAATCACTTGCACCAATTTTTCTTCAATCGTATCACCTTGTCTCGACCTTCTAGTGACCTTGAGAATTAACCGCAAGTTCAAACTCACTGGAACCAATTTTTTTTCGACCCTGTCACCTTGTGTCGACCTTCTAGTGACCTTGAAAATTAACCGCGAGGCCATATTCACTTGCACTTATTTTCTGCGATCTACTTACCTTGTCACGACCTTCTAGTGACCTTGAAAATTATCTGCGAGGTCAAACTCCCTTGAATCAATTTTTCTAACATCTACTCACCTTGTGTCGACCTTCTAGTGACCTTGAAAACTATCCGCGAGGTCAGACTCACTTGCACCAATTTTTTAAAGATTGGGAAAATTTTAGGTGTAAAAACATATAACTATATGGGTAAAAATACGTTTGGAACAAATTTACCAGTATAAAAATACGCCTGGAAAAATTTTTTCGAAAAAATTGAATTTTTTTTCGGCAAATCAATAACTCACTCAAAATGCGTCAAAAAAGTCTTATAAGACTTTTTTGAAAAATGTATCAGAAAAAAGTTATACCCAAAAAGTCTTCGTCAAAAAATCCAAAGGGTACCCCTGGAAAAATGTTCATGATTTCGGTTTTTATTTTTATTTTGGAAAACTATTAGTCGTAGAAAGAAATTGTTAAAACAAAAGTTGTTGGGAATTTCAATGCGCATCAGGTGCAATAGAAAAATAATTTTTAGGTCTAACAGTTTTCCAGAAAATTGATAAAAACTTCTAAACAGTTTTTCCTAATTTTCTCAAAAACTAGTGGGAAAATGGAAAATTTTCTTTTAGCATTAGATTCACAATCAAAAATAGAACAAATCATATTAAATAACATTTTGCCGTAAATAAAAAAATAAAGAAGTTATAAAAGATTTTCGAAAAATTAAATAATTTTTGTGCGAAAAAATTTTTTTTTAAGAAAATTATTTTTTTTTAATAATTCGATAAATCGCTCAAAAACCTTTAAAAAAGTCTTATAAAACCCTTTGACCGCTTGATTTTTACGTTTTTTACCGGGCATTATGAACCGCGGATTGACACTTACAAAGGCTAAAACAACAGAATAAAAATCAATGGAGAAAAGATTTCTTATATTTGTTTAATTGTTGATAAAAGTGCACTTTAAGATTAAACAAAAAAAATACAAAAAACCAAGGTACAGTAGTAAAAAGGGCACATTTTTACAATAAAATAGTAAAATCGGAAGTAAATACTCACCATTTTCATGAAACCCACTAGACCCGCTTGTTTCCGGTTTCGCGTCATCCTTGTTCACCACTTCCGTTTTATTCTGACGAAACTTCCGCTTCAAATCGGTGATTTCCTTCTCGATTTCCCCAGAAATGTGCTGCAGTTTCGTCGTTCTAAATCCAACGAGACTATTCCCAAAGTCGTAGCTCCTTTATTAACCGAGATACAAATTTTTAGTTTCCATATATGTGCACCAAAAACCCAAAGTTTGGAAGTCTATATCCCGGCTTCTATAAGTACTAGCTTTAAAAATCTAACGATTTTGTCTTAGTTTCGACGTTCTGAATCCAACGAGACTACTCCCAAAGTCGTAGCTCTTTTACTAACCGAGATACAAATTTTTGGTTTCCATATATGTGCATCAAAAACCCAAAGTTTGGAAGTCTGTATCTCGGCTTCTACAAGTACTAGCTTTAAAAATCCAACGGTTTTGTCTTAGTTTCGTCGTTCTAAATCCAACGCGATTATTCCCAAAGTCGTAGCTCCTTTATTAACCGAGATACAAATTTTTAGTTTCCATATATATGCACCAAAAACCCAAAGTTTGGAAATCTATATCTCGACTTCTGTCAGCACTAGCTTAAGAATCCAACGGTTTTGTCTTAGTTTCGTCGTTCTAAATCCAACTCGACTATTCCCAAAGTCGTAGCTCCTTTATTAACCGAGATACAAATTTTTAGTTTCCATATATATGCACCAAAAACCCAAAGTTTGGAAATCTATATCTCGACTTCTGTCAGTACTAGCTTTAAAAATCCAACGGTTTTCTCTTAGTTTCGTCGTTCTGAATCCAACGAGACTATTTCCAAAGTCGTAGCTCCTTTATTAACCGAGATACAAATTTTCAGTTTCCATATATGTGCTCCAAAAACCCAAAGTTTGGAAGTCTATATCTCGGCTTCTGTAAGCACTATCTTTAAAAATCCAACAGTATTATCTTAGTTTTGTCGTTCTGAATCCAACGAGACCACTCTTAAAGTTGTAGCTCCTTTATTAACCGAGATACAAAGTTTTAGTTTCCATAGGTGTGCACCAAAAACCCAAAGTTTGGAAGTCTATATATCGGCTTCTGTAAGCACTATCTTTAAAAATCCAACAGTATTATCTTAGTTTTGTCGTTCTGAATCCAACGAGACCACTCTTAAAGTTATAGCTCCTTTATTAACCGAGATACAAAGTTTTAGTTTCCATAGGTGTGCACCAAAAACCCAAAGTTTGGAAGTCTATATCTCGGCTTCTGTAAGCACTATCTTTAAAAATCCAACGGTTTTGTCTTAGTTTCGACGTTTTGAATCCAACGAGACTATTCCCAAAGTCGTAGCTCTCTTACTAACCGAGATACAAATTTTTGGTTTCCATATATGTGCACCAAAAACCCAAAGTTTGGAAGTCTATATCCCGGCTTCTATAAGTACTAGCTTTAAAAATCCAACGGTTTTGTCTTAGTTTCGACGTTTTGAATCCAACGAGACTATTCCCAAGGTCGTAGCTCTTTTACTAACCGAGAAACAAATTTTTGGTTTCCATATATGTGCACCAAAAACCCAAAGTTTGGAAGTCTATATCCCGGCTTCTATAAGTACTAGCTTTAAAAATCCAACGATTTTGTCTTAGTTTCGACGTTCTGAATCCAACGAGACTACTCCCAAAGTCGTAGCTCTTTTACTAACCGAGAAACAAATTTTTGGTTTCCATATATGTGCACCAAAAACCCAAAGTTTGGATGTCTGTATCTCGGCTTCTATAAGTACTAGCTTTAAAAATCCAACGATTTTCTCTTAGTTTCGACGTTCTGAATCCAACGAGACTATTCCCAAAGTCGTAGCTCTTTTACTAACCGAGATACAAATTTTTGGTTTCCATATATGTGCACCAAAAACCAAAAGTTTGGAAGTCTATATCTCGGCTCCTATAAGTACTAGCTTTAAAAATCCAACGATTTTGTCTTAGTTTCGACGTTTTGAATCCAACGAGACTACTTTAAAAGTCGTAGCTCTTTTACTAACCGAGATACAAATTTTTGGTTTCCATGTATGTGCACCAAAAACCAAAAGTTTGGAAGTCTATATCTCGGCTCCTATAAGTACTAGCTTTAAAAATCCAACGGTTTTGTCTTAGTTTCGACGTTCTGAATCCAACGAGACTATTCCCAAAGTTGTAGCTCTTTTACTAACCGAGATACAAATTTTTGGTTTCCATGTATGTGCACCAAAAACCAAAAGTTTGGAAGTCTATATCTCGGCTCCTATAAGTACTAGCTTTAAAAATCCAACGGTTTTGTCTTAGTTTCGACTTTCTGAATCCAACGAGACTATTCCCAAAGTCGTAGCTCTTTTACTAACCGAGATACAAATTTTTGGTTTCCATATATGTGCACCAAAAACCCAAAGTTTGGAAGTCTATATCTCGGCTTCTATAAGTACTAGCTTTAAAAATCCAACGATTTTGTTTTAGTTTCGACGTTCTGAATCCAACGAGATTATTTCCAAAGTCGTATCTCTTTTACTAACCGAGATACAAATTTTTGGTTTTCATATATGTGCACCAAAAACCAAAAGTTTGGAAGTCTATATCTCGGCTTCTATAAGTACTAGCTTTAAAAATCCAACGGTTTTATCTTAGTTTTGACGTTCTGAATCCAACGAGACTATTCCCAAAGTCGTAGCTCTTTTAGTAACCGAGATACAATATTTTGGTTTCCATATATGTGCACCAAAAACCCAAAGTTTGGAAGTCTATATCTCGGCTTCTATAAGTACTAGCTTTAAAAATCCGACGGTTTTGTCTTAGTTTCGACGTTCTAAATCCAACGAGACTTTTCCCAAAGTCGTAGCTCTTTTACTAACCGAGATACAAACTTTTGGTTTCCATATATGTGCACCAAAAACCCAAAGTTTGGAAGTCTGTATCTCGTCTTCTATAAGTACTAGCTTTAAAAATCCAACAATATTGTCTTAGTTTCGACGTTCTGAATCCAACGAGACTATTCCCAAAGTCGTAGCTCTTTTACTAACCGAGATACAAATTTTTGGTTTCCATATATGTGCACCAAAAACCCAAAGTTTGGAAGTCTGTATCTCGGCTTCTATAAGTACTAGCTTTAAAAATCCAACGGTTTTCTCTTAGTTTCGACGTTCTGAATACAACGAGACTATTCCCAAAGTCGTAGCTCTTTTACTAACCGAGATACAAACTATTGGTTTCCATATATGTGCACCAAAAACCAAAAGTTTGGAAGTCTGTATCTCGGCTTCTATAAGTACTAGCTTTAAAACTCCAACGGTTTTGTCTTAGTTTCGACGTTCTGAATCCAACAAGACTATTCCCAAAGTCGTAGTTCTTTTACTAACCGAGATATAAACTTTTGGTTTCCATATATGTGCACCAAAAACCCAAAGTTTGGAAGTCTATATCTCGGCTTCTATAAGCACTATCTTTAAAAATCCAACAGTTTTGTCTTAGTTTTGTCGTTCTGAATCCAACGAGACCACTCCCAAAGTTGTAGCTCCTTTAGTAACCGAGATACAAATTTTCAGTTTCCAAATATGTGCACCAAAAACCCAAAGTTTGGAAGTCTATATCTCGGCTTCTATAAGCACTATCCTTAAAAATCCAACAGTTTTGTCTTAGTTTTGTCGTTCTGAATCCAACGAGACCACTCCCAAAGTTGTAGCTCCTTTAGTAACCGAGATACAAAGTTAGAGTTTCCATATATGTGCACCAAAAACCCAAAGTTTGGAAGTCTATATCTCGGCTTCTATAGGCACTATCTTTAGAAATCCAACAGTTTTGTCTTAGTTTTGTCGTTCTGAATCCAACGAGACCACTCCCAAAGTTGTAGCTCCTTTAGTAACCGAGATACAAATTTTCAGTTTCCAAATATGTGCACCAAAAACCCAAAGTTTGGAAGTCTATATCTCGGCTTCTATAAGCACTATCCTTAAAAATCCAACAGTTTTGTCTTAGTTTTGTCGTTCTGAATCCAACGAGACCACTCCCAAAGTTGTAGCTCCTTTAGTAACCGAGATACAAAGTTTTAGTTTCCATATATGTGCACCAAAAACCCAAAGTTTGGAAGTCTATATCTCGGCTTCTATAGGCACTATCTTTAGAAATCCAACAGTTTTGTCTTAGTTTTGTCGTTCTGAATCCAACGAGACCACTCCCAAAGTTGTAGCTCCTTTAGTAACCGAGATACAAATTTTCAGTTTCCATATATGTGCACCAAAAACCCAAAGTTTGGAAGTCTATATCTCGGCTTCTATAAGCACTATCTTAAAAAATCCAACAGTTTTGTCTTAGTTTTGTCGTTTTGAATCCAACGAGACTACTCCCAAAGTTGTAGCTCCTTTAGTAACTGAGATACAAATTTTCAGTTTCCATATATGTGCACCAAAAACCCAAAGTTTGGAAGTCTATATCTCGGCTTCTATAAGCACTATCTCTAAAAATCCAACAGTTTTGTCTTAGTTTTGTCGTTCTGAATCCAACGAGACCACTCCCAAAGTTGTAGCTCCTTTAGTAACCGATATACAAATTTTCAGTTTCCAAATATGTGCACCAAAAACCCAAAGTTTGGAAGTCTATATCTCGGCTTCTATAAGCACTATCCTTAAAAATCCAACAGTTTTGTCTTAGTTTTATCGTTTTGAATCCAACGAGACCACTCCCAAAGTTGTAGCTCTTTTAATAACCGAGATACAAATTTTCAGTTTCCATATATGTGCACCAAAAACCCAAAGTTTGGAAGTCTATATCTCGGCTTCTATAAGCACTATCCTTAAAAATCCAACAGTTTTGTCTTAGTTTTATCGTTCTGAATTCAACGAGACCACTCCCAAAGTTGTAGCTCTTTTAATAACCGAGATACAAATTTTCAGTTTCCATATATGTGCACCAAAAACCCAAAGTTTGGAAGTCTATATCTCGGCTTCTATAAGCACTATCCTTAAAAATCCAACAGTTTTGTCTTAGTTTTATCGTTTTGAATCCAACGAGACCACTCCCAAAGTTGTAGCTCCTTTAGTAACCGAGATACAAAGTTTTAGTTTCCATATATGTGCACCAAAAACCCAAAGTTTGGAAGTCTATATCTCGGCTTCTATAAGCACTATCTTTAAAAATCCAACAGTTTAGTCTTAGTTTTTCGTTCTGAATCCAACGAGACCACTCCCAAAGTTGTAGCTCCTTTAGTAACCGAGATACAAATTTTCAGTTTCCATATATGTGCACCAAAAACCCAAAGTTTGGAAGTCTATATCTCGGCTTCTATATGCACTATCATTAAAAATCCAACAGTTTTGTCTTAGTTTTGTCGTTCTGAATCCAACGAGACCACTCTTAAAGTTGTAGCTCCTTTAGTAACCGAGATACAAATTTTCAGTTTCCATATATGTGCACCAAAAACCCAAAGTTTGGAAGTCTATATCTCGGCTTCTATAGGCACTATCTTTAAAAATCCAACAGTTTTGTCTTAGTTTTGTCGTTCTGAATCCAACGAGACCACTCCCAAAGTTGTAGCTCTTTTAATAACCAAGATACAAATTTTCAGTTTCCATATATGTGCACCAAAAACCCAAAGTTTGGAAGTCTATATCTCGGCTTCTATAAGCACTATCCTTAAAAATCCAACAGTTTTGTCTTAGTTTTATCGTTCTGAATCCAACGAGACCACTCCCAAAGTTGTAGCTCCTTTAGTAACCGAGATACAAAGTTTTAGTTTCCATATATGTGCACCAAAAACCCAAAGTTTGGAAGTCTATATCTCGGCTTCTATAAGCACTATCTTTAAAAATCCAACAGTTTTGTCTTAGTTTTGTCGTTCTGAATCCAACGAGACCACTCCCAAAGTTGTAGCTCCTTTAGTAACCGAGATACAAAGTTTTAGTTTCCATATATGTGCACCAAAAACCCAAAGTTTGGAAGTCTATATCTCGGCTTCTATAGGCACTATCTTTAGAAATCCAACAGTTTTGTCTTAGTTTTGTCGTTCTGAATCCAACGAGACCACTCCCAAAGTTGTAGCTCCTTTAGTAACCGAGATACAAATTTTCAGTTTCCATATATGTGCACCAAAAACCCAAAGTTTGGAAGTCTATATCTCGGCTTCTATAAGCACTATCTTAAAAAATCCAACAGTTTTGTCTTAGTTTTGTCGTTTTGAATCCAACGAGACTACTCCCAAAGTTGTAGCTCCTTTAGTAACTGAGATACAAATTTTCAGTTTCCATATATGTGCACCAAAAACCCAAAGTTTGGAAGTCTATATCTCGGCTTCTATAAGCACTATCTCTAAAAATCCAACAGTTTTGTCTTAGTTTTGTCGTTCTGAATCCAACGAGACCACTCCCAAAGTTGTAGCTCCTTTAGTAACCGATATACAAATTTTCAGTTTCCAAATATGTGCACCAAAAACCCAAAGTTTGGAAGTCTATATCTCGGCTTCTATAAGCACTATCCTTAAAAATCCAACAGTTTTGTCTTAGTTTTATCGTTTTGAATCCAACGAGACCACTCCCAAAGTTGTAGCTCCTTTAGTAACCGAGATACAAAGTTTTAGTTTCCATATATGTGCACCAAAAACCCAAAGTTTGGAAGTCTATATCTCGGCTTCTATAAGCACTATCTTTAAAAATCCAACAGTTTTGTCTTAGTTTTTCGTTCTGAATCCAACGAGACCACTCCCAAAGTTGTAGCTCCTTTAGTAACCGAGATACAAATTTTCAGTTTCCATATATGTGCACCAAAAACCCAAAGTTTGGAAGTCTATATCTCGGCTTCTATATGCACTATCATTAAAAATCCAACCCAACCCAACCCAACCCAACCCAACCCAAAGTTTGGAAGTCTATATCTCGGCTTCTATAAGCACTATCTTTAAACATCCAACAGTTTTGTCTTAGTTTTGTCGTTCTGAATCCAACGAGACCACTCCCAAAGTTGTAGCTCCTTTAGTAACCGAGATACAAATTTTCAGTTTCCATATATGTGCACCAAAAACCCAAAGTTTGGAAGTCTATATCTCGGCTTCTATATGCACTATCATTAAAAATCCAACAGTTTTGTCTTAGTTTTGTCGTTCTGAATCCAACGAGACCACTCTTAAAGTTGTAGCTCCTTTAGTAACCGAGATACAAATTTTCAGTTTCCATATATGTGCACCAAAAACCCAAAGTTTGGAAGTCTATATCTCGGCTTCTATAGGCACTATCTTTAAAAATCCAACAGTTTTGTCTTAGTTTTGTCGTTCTGAATCCAACGAGACCACTCCCAAAGTTGTAGCTCTTTTAATAACCAAGATACAAATTTTCAGTTTCCATATATGTGCACCAAAAACCCAAAGTTTGGAAGTCTATATCTCGGCTTCTATAAGCACTATCCTTAAAAATCCAACAGTTTTGTCTTAGTTTTATCGTTCTGAATCCAACGAGACCACTCCCAAAGTTGTAGCTCCTTTAGTAACCGAGATACAAAGTTTTAGTTTCCATATATGTGCACCAAAAACCCAAAGTTTGGAAGTCTATATCTCGGCTTCTATAAGCACTATCTTTAAAAATCCAACAGTTTTGTCTTAGTTTTGTCGTTCTGAATCCAACGAGACCACTCCCAAAGTTGTAGCTCCTTTAGTAACCGAGATACAAATTTTCAGTTTCCATATATGTGCACCAAAAACCCAAAGTTTGGAAGTCTATATCTCGGCTTCAATAAGCACTATCCTTAAAAATCCAACAGTTTTGTCTTAGTTTTGTCGTTCTGAATCCAACGAGACCACTCCCAAAGTTGTAGCTCCTTTACTAACCGAGATACAAACTATTGGTTTCCATATATGTGCACCAAAAACCAAAAGTTTGGAAGTCTGTATCTCGGCTTCTATAAGTACTAGCTTTAAAAGTCCAACGGTTTTGTCTTAGTTTCGACGTTCTGAATACAACGAGACTATTCCGAAAATCGTAGCTCTTTTACTAACCGAGATACAAACCTTTGGTTTCCATATATGTGCACCAAAAACCCAAAGTTTGGAAGTCTATATCTCGGCTTCTATAAGTACTAGCTTTAAAAATCCAACGGTTTTGTCTTAGTTTCGACGTTCTGAATCCAACGAGACTATTCCGAAAATCGTAGCTCTTTTACTAACCGAGATACAAACTATTGGTTTCCATATATGTGCACCAAAAACCAAAAGTTTGGAAGTCTGTATCTCGGCTTCTATAAGTACTAGCTTTAAAAGTCCAACGGTTTTGTCTTAGCTTCGACGTTCTGAATCCAACAAGACTATTCCCAAAGTCGTAGTTCTTTTACTAACCGAGATATAAACTTTTGGTTTCCATATATGTGCACCAAAAACCCAAAGTTTGGAAGTCTATATCTCGGCTTCTATAAGCACTATCTTTAAAAATCCAACAGTTTTGTCTTAGTTTTGTCGTTCTGAATCCAACGAGACCACTCCCAAAGTTGTAGCTCCTTTAGTAACCGAGATACAAATTTTCAGTTTCCATATATGTGCACCAAAAACCCAAAGTTTGGAAGTCTATATCTCGGCTTCTATAAGCACTATCTTTAAAAATCCAACAGTTTTGTCTTAGTTTTGTCGTTCTGAATCCAACGAGATCACTCCCAAAGTTGTAGCTCCTTTAGTAACCGAGATACAAATTTTCAGTTTCCATTTATGTGCACCAAAAACCCAAAGTTTGGAAGTCTATATCTCGGCTTCTATAAGCACTATCTTTAAAAATCCAACAGTTTTGTCTTAGTTTTGTCGTTCTGAATCCAACGAGACCACTCCCAAAGTTGTAGCTCCTTTAGTAACCGAGATACAAAGTTTTAGTTTCCATATATGTGCACCAAAAACCCAAAGTTTGGAAGTCTATATCTCGGCTTCTATAGGCACTATCTTTAGAAATCCAACAGTTTTGTCTTAGTTTTGTCGTTCTGAATCCAACGAGACCACTCCCAAAGTTGTAGCTCCTTTAGTAACCGAGATACAAATTTTCAGTTTCCATATATGTGCACCAAAAACCCAAAGTTTGGAAGTCTATATCTCGGCTTCTATAAGCACTATCTTAAAAAATCCAACAGTTTTGTCTTAGTTTTGTCGTTTTGAATCCAACGAGACTACTCCCAAAGTTGTAGCTCCTTTAGTAACTGAGATACAAATTTTCAGTTTCCATATATGTGCACCAAAAACCCAAAGTTTGGAAGTCTATATCTCGGCTTCTATAAGCACTATCTCTAAAAATCCAACAGTTTTGTCTTAGTTTTGTCGTTCTGAATCCAACGAGACCACTCCCAAAGTTGTAGCTCCTTTAGTAACCGATATACAAATTTTCAGTTTCCAAATATGTGCACCAAAAACCCAAAGTTTGGAAGTCTATATCTCGGCTTCTATAAGCACTATCCTTAAAAATCCAACAGTTTTGTCTTAGTTTTATCGTTTTGAATCCAACGAGACCACTCCCAAAGTTGTAGCTCCTTTAGTAACCGAGATACAAAGTTTTAGTTTCCATATATGTGCACCAAAAACCCAAAGTTTGGAAGTCTATATCTCGGCTTCTATAAGCACTATCTTTAAAAATCCAACAGTTTTGTCTTAGTTTTTCGTTCTGAATCCAACGAGACCACTCCCAAAGTTGTAGCTCCTTTAGTAACCGAGATACAAATTTTCAGTTTCCATATATGTGCACCAAAAACCCAAAGTTTGGAAGTCTATATCTCGGCTTCTATATGCACTATCATTAAAAATCCAACCCAACCCAACCCAACCCAACCCAACCCAAAGTTTGGAAGTCTATATCTCGGCTTCTATAAGCACTATCTTTAAACATCCAACAGTTTTGTCTTAGTTTTGTCGTTCTGAATCCAACGAGACCACTCCCAAAGTTGTAGCTCCTTTAGTAACCGAGATACAAATTTTCAGTTTCCATATATGTGCACCAAAAACCCAAAGTTTGGAAGTCTATATCTCGGCTTCTATATGCACTATCATTAAAAATCCAACAGTTTTGTCTTAGTTTTGTCGTTCTGAATCCAACGAGACCACTCTTAAAGTTGTAGCTCCTTTAGTAACCGAGATACAAATTTTCAGTTTCCATATATGTGCACCAAAAACCCAAAGTTTGGAAGTCTATATCTCGGCTTCTATAGGCACTATCTTTAAAAATCCAACAGTTTTGTCTTAGTTTTGTCGTTCTGAATCCAACGAGACCACTCCCAAAGTTGTAGCTCTTTTAATAACCAAGATACAAATTTTCAGTTTCCATATATGTGCACCAAAAACCCAAAGTTTGGAAGTCTATATCTCGGCTTCTATATGCACTATCATTAAAAATCCAACAGTTTTGTCTTAGTTTTGTCGTTCTGAATCCAACGAGACCACTCTTAAAGTTGTAGCTCCTTTAGTAACCGAGATACAAATTTTCAGTTTCCATATATGTGCACCAAAAACCCAAAGTTTGGAAGTCTATATCTCGGCTTCTATAGGCACTATCTTTAAAAATCCAACAGTTTTGTCTTAGTTTTATCGTTCTGAATCCAACGAGACCACTCCCAAAGTTGTAGCTCCTTTAGTAACCGAGATACAAAGTTTTAGTTTCCATATATGTGCACCAAAAACCCAAAGTTTGGAAGTCTATATCTCGGCTTCTATAAGCACTATCTTTAAAAATCCAACAGTTTTGTCTTAGTTTTGTCGTTCTGAATCCAACGAGACCACTCCCAAAGTTGTAGCTCCTTTAGTAACCGAGATACAAATTTTCAGTTTCCATATATGTGCACCAAAAACCCAAAGTTTGGAAGTCTATATCTCGGCTTCAATAAGCACTATCCTTAAAAATCCAACAGTTTTGTCTTAGTTTTGTCGTTCTGAATCCAACGAGACCACTCCCAAAGTTGTAGCTCCTTTACTAACCGAGATACAAACTATTGGTTTCCATATATGTGCACCAAAAACCAAAAGTTTGGAAGTCTGTATCTCGGCTTCTATAAGTACTAGCTTTAAAAGTCCAACGGTTTTGTCTTAGTTTCGACGTTCTGAATACAACGAGACTATTCCGAAAATCGTAGCTCTTTTACTAACCGAGATACAAACCTTTGGTTTCCATATATGTGCACCAAAAACCCAAAGTTTGGAAGTCTATATCTCGGCTTCTATAAGTACTAGCTTTAAAAATCCAACGGTTTTGTCTTAGTTTCGACGTTCTGAATCCAACGAGACTATTCCCAAAGTCGTAGCTCTTTTACTAACCGAGATACAAACTATTGGTTTCCATATATGTGCACCAAAAACCAAAAGTTTGGAAGTCTGTATCTCGGCTTCTATAAGTACTAGCTTTAAAAGTCCAACGGTTTTGTCTTAGCTTCGACGTTCTGAATCCAACAAGACTATTCCCAAAGTCGTAGTTCTTTTACTAACCGAGATATAAACTTTTGGTTTCCATATATGTGCACCAAAAACCCAAAGTTTGGAAGTCTATATCTCGGCTTCTATAAGCACTATCTTTAAAAATCCAACAGTTTTGTCTTAGTTTTGTCGTTCTGAATCCAACGAGACCACTCCCAAAGTTGTAGCTCCTTTAGTAACCGAGATACAAATTTTCAGTTTCCATATATGTGCACCAAAAACCCAAAGTTTGGAAGTCTATATCTCGGCTTCTATAAGCACTATCTTTAAAAATCCAACAGTTTTGTCTTAGTTTTGTCGTTCTGAATCCAACGAGATCACTCCCAAAGTTGTAGCTCCTTTAGTAACCGAGATACAAATTTTCAGTTTCCATTTATGTGCACCAAAAACCCAAAGTTTGGAAGTCTATATCTCGGCTTCTATAAGCACTAACTTTAAAAATCCAACAGTTTTGTCTTAGTTTTGTCGTTCTGAATCCAACGTGACCACTCCCAAAGTTGTAGCTCTTTTAATAACCGAGATACAAATTTTCAGTTTCCATATATGTGCACCAAAAACCCAAAGTTTGGAAGTCTATATCTCGGCTTGTATAAGCACTATCCCTAAAAATCCAACAGTTTTGTCTTAGTTTTGTCGTTCTGAATCCAACGAGACCACTCCCAAAGTTGTAGCTCCTTTAGTAACCGAGATACAAATTTTCAGTTTCCATATATGTGCACCAAAAACCCAAAGTTTGGAAGTCTATATCTCGGCTTCTATAAGCACTTTTTTTAAAAATATAACAGTTTTGTCTTAGTTTTGTCGTTCTAAATCCAACGAGACCACTCCCAAAGTTGTAGCTCTTTTAATAACCGAGATACAAATTTTCAGTTTCCATATATGTGCACCAAAAACCCAAAGTTTGGAAGTCTATATCTCGGCTTGTATAAGCACTATCCCTAAAAATCCAACAGTTTTGTCTTAGTTTTGTCGTTCTGAATCCAACGAGACCACTCCCAAAGTTGTAGCTCCTTTAGTAACCGAGATACAAATTTTCAGTTTCCAAATATGTGCACCAAAAACCCAAAGTTTGGAAGTCTATATCTCGGCTTCTATAAGCACTATCCTTAAAAATCCAACAGTTTTGTCTTAGTTTTATCGTTCTGAATTCAACGAGACCACTCCCAAAGTTGTAGCTCTTTTAATAACCGAGATACAAATTTTCAGTTTCCATATATGTGCACCAAAAACCCAAAGTTTGGAACTCTATATCTCGGCTTCTATAAGCACTATCCTTAAAAATCCAACAGTTTTGTCTTAGTTTTATCGTTCTGAATCCAACGAGACCACTCCCAAAGTTGTAGCTCCTTTAGTAACCGAGATACAAATTTTCAGTTTCCATTTATGTGCACCAAAAACCCAAAGTTTGGAAGTCTATATCTCGGCTTCTATAAGCACTAACTTTAAAAATCCAACAGTTTTGTCTTAGTTTTGTCGTTCTGAATCCAACGTGACCACTCCCAAAGTTGTAGCTCTTTTAATAACCGAGATACAAATTTTCAGTTTCCATATATGTGCACCAAAAACCCAAAGTTTGGAAGTCTATATCTCGGCTTGTATAAGCACTATCCCTAAAAATCCAACAGTTTTGTCTTAGTTTTGTCGTTCTGAATCCAACGAGACCACTCCCAAAGTTGTAGCTCCTTTAGTAACCGAGATACAAATTTTCAGTTTCCATATATGTGCACCAAAAACCCAAAGTTTGGAAGTCTATATCTCGGCTTCTATAAGCACTTTTTTTAAAAATATAACAGTTTTGTCTTAGTTTTGTCGTTCTAAATCCAACGAGACCACTCCCAAAGTTGTAGCTCTTTTAATAACCGAGATACAAATTTTCAGTTTCCATATATGTGCACCAAAAACCCAAAGTTTGGAAGTCTATATCTCGGCTTGTATAAGCACTATCCCTAAAAATCCAACAGTTTTGTCTTAGTTTTGTCGTTCTGAATCCAACGAGACCACTCCCAAAGTTGTAGCTCCTTTAGTAACCGAGATACAAATTTTCAGTTTCCAAATATGTGCACCAAAAACCCAAAGTTTGGAAGTCTATATCTCGGCTTCTATAAGCACTATCCTTAAAAATCCAACAGTTTTGTCTTAGTTTTATCGTTCTGAATTCAACGAGACCACTCCCAAAGTTGTAGCTCTTTTAATAACCGAGATACAAATTTTCAGTTTCCATATATGTGCACCAAAAACCCAAAGTTTGGAACTCTATATCTCGGCTTCTATAAGCACTATCCTTAAAAATCCAACAGTTTTGTCTTAGTTTTATCGTTCTAAATCCAACGAGACCACTCCCAAAGTTGTAGCTCCTTTAGTAACCGAGATACAAAGTTTTAGTTTCCATATATGTGCACCAAAAACCCAAAGTTTGGAAGTCTATATCTCGGCTTCTATAAGCACTATCTTTAAAAATCCAACAGTTTTGTCTTAGTTTTGTCGTTCTGAATCTAACGAGACTACTCCCAAAGTTGTAGCTCCTTTACTAACCGAGATACAAACTACTGGTTTCCATATATGTGCACCAAAAACCAAAAGTTTGGAAGTCTGTATCTCGGCTTCTATAAGTACTAGCTTTAAAAGTCCAACGGTTTTGTCTTAGTTTCGACGTTCTGAATACAACGAGACTATTCTCAAAATCGTAGCTCTTTTACTAACCGAGATACAAACTTTTGGTTTCCATATATGTGCACCAAAAACCCAAAGTTTGGAAGTCTATATCTCGGCTTCTATAAGCACTATCTTTAAAAATCCAACGGTTTTGTCTTAGTTTCGACGTTCTGAATCCAACGAGACTATTCCCAAAGTCGTAGCTCTTATACTAACCGAGATACAAACTATTGGTTTCCATATATGTGCACCAAAAACCAAAAGTTTGGAAGTCTGTATCTCGGCTTCTATAAGTACTAGCTTTAAAAGTCCAACGGTTTTGTCTTAGTTTCGACGTTCTGAATATAACAAGACTATTCCCAAAGTCGTAGTTCTTTTACTAACCGAGATATAAATTTTGGTTTCCATATATGTGCACCAAAAACCCAAAGTTTGGAAGTCTATATCTCGGCTTCTATAAGCACTATCTTTAAAAATCCAACAGTTTTGTCTTAGTTTTGTCGTTCTGAATCCAACAAGACCACTCCCAAAGTTGTAGCTCCTTTAGTAACCGAGATACAAATTTTCAGTTTCCAAATATGTGCACTAAAAACCCAAAGTTTGGAAGTCTATATCTCGGCTTCTATAAGCACTATCCTTAAAAATCCAACGGTTTTGTCTTAGTTTCGACGTTCTGAATCCAACGAGACCACTCCCAAAGTTGTAGCTCCTTTAGTAACCGAGATACAAATTTTCAGTTTCCATATATGTGCACCAAAAACCCAAAGTTTGGAAGTCTATATCTCGGCTTCTATAAGCACTATCTTTAAACATCCAACAGTTTTGTCTTAGTTTTGTCGTTCTGAATCCAACGAGACCACTCCCAAAGTTGTAGCTCCTTTAGTAACCGAGATACAAATTTTCAGTTTCCATATATGTGCACCAAAAACCCAAAGTTTGGAAGTCTATATCTCGGCTTCTATAGGCACTATCATTAAAAATCCAACAGTTTTGTCTTAGTTTTGTCGTTCTGAATCCAACGAGACCACTCTTAAAGTTGTAGCTCCTTTAGTAACCGAGATACAAATTTTCAGTTTCCATATATGTGCACCAAAAACCCAAAGTTTGGAAGTCTATATCTCGGCTTCTATAAGCACTATCTTTAAACATCCAACAGTTTTGTCTTAGTTTTGTCGTTCTGAATCCAACGAGACCACTCCCAAAGTTGTAGCTCTTTTAATAACCGAGATACAAATTTTCAGTTTCCATATATGTGCACCAAAAACCCAAAGTTTGGAAGTCTATAGCTCGGCTTCTATAAGCACTATCTTTAAAAATCCAACAGTTTTGTCTTAGTTTTGTCGTTCTGAATCCAACGAGACCACTCCCAAAGTTGTAGCTCCTTTAGTAACCGAGATACAAAGTTTTAGTTTCCATATATGTGCACCAAAAACCCAAAGTTTGGAAGTCTATATCTCGGCTTCTATAAGTACTAGCTTTAAAAGTCCAACGGTTTTGTCTTAGTTTCGACGTTCTGAATATAACAAGACTATTCCCAAAGTCGTAGTTCTTTTACTAACCGAGATATAAATTTTGGTTTCCATATATGTGCACCAAAAACCCAAAGTTTGGAAGTCTATATCTCGGCTTCTATAAGCACTATCTTTAAAAATCCAACAGTTTTGTCTTAGTTTTGTCGTTCTGAATCCAACAAGACCACTCCCAAAGTTGTAGCTCCTTTAGTAACCGAGATACAAATTTTCAGTTTCCATATATGTGCACCAAAAACCCAAAGTTTGGAAGTCTATATCTCGGCTTCTATATGCACTATCATTAAAAATCCAACAGTTTTGTCTTAGTTTTGTCGTTCTGAATCCAACGAGACCACTCCCAAAGTTGTAGCTCTTTTAATAACCAAGATACAAATTTTCAGTTTCCATATATGTGCACCAAAAACCCAAAGTTTGGAAGTCTATATCTCGGCTTCTATAAGCACTATCCTTAAAAATCCAACAGGTTTGTCTTAGTTTTATCGTTCTGAATCCAACGAGACCACTCCCAAAGTTGTAGCTCCTTTAGTAACCGAGATACAAAGTTTTAGTTTCCATATATGTGCACCAAAAACCCAAAGTTTGGAAGTCTATATCTCGGCTTCTATAGGCACTATCTTTAGAAATCCAACAGTTTTGTCTTAGTTTTGTCGTTCTGAATCCAACGAGACCACTCCCAAAGTTGTAGCTCCTTTAGTAACCGAGATACAAATTTTCAGTTTCCATATATGTGCACCAAAAACCCAAAGTTTGGAAGTCTATATCTCGGCTTCTATAAGCACTATCTTAAAAAATCCAACAGTTTTGTCTTAGTTTTGTCGTTTTGAATCCAACGAGACTACTCCCAAAGTTGTAGCTCCTTTAGTAACTGAGATACAAATTTTCAGTTTCCATATATGTGCACCAAAAACCCAAAGTTTGGAAGTCTATATCTCGGCTTCTATAAGCACTATCTCTAAAAATCCAACAGTTTTGTCTTAGTTTTGTCGTTCTGAATCCAACGAGACCACTCCCAAAGTTGTAGCCCCTTTAGTAACCGATATACAAATTTTCAGTTTCCAAATATGTGCACCAAAAACCCAAAGTTTGGAAGTCTATATCTCGGCTTCTATAAGCACTATCCTTAAAAATCCAACAGTTTTGTCTTAGTTTTATCGTTCTGAATTCAACGAGACCACTCCCAAAGTTGTAGCTCTTTTAATAACCGAGATACAAATTTTCAGTTTCCATATATGTGCACCAAAAACCCAAAGTTTGGAAGTCTATATCTCGGCTTCTATAAGCACTATCCTTAAAAATCCAACAGTTTTGTCTTAGTTTTATCGTTCTGAATTCAACGAGACCACTCCCAAAGTTGTAGCTCTTTTAATAACCGAGATACAAATTTTCAGTTTCCATATATGTGCACCAAAAACCCAAAGTTTGGAAGTCTATATCTCGGCTTCTATAAGCACTATCCTTAAAAATCCAACAGTTTTGTCTTAGTTTTATCGTTTTGAATCCAACGAGACCACTCCCAAAGTTGTAGCTCCTTTAGTAACCGAGATACAAAGTTTTAGTTTCCATATATGTGCACCAAAAACCCAAAGTTTGGAAGTCTATATCTCGGCTTCTATAAGCACTATCTTTAAAAATCCAACAGTTTTGTCTTAGTTTTTCGTTCTGAATCCAACGAGACCACTCCCAAAGTTGTAGCTCCTTTAGTAACCGAGATACAAATTTTCAGTTTCCATATATGTGCACCAAAAACCCAAAGTTTGGAAGTCTATATCTCGGCTTCTATATGCACTATCATTAAAAATCCAACAGTTTTGTCTTAGTTTTGTCGTTCTGAATCCAACGAGACCACTCTTAAAGTTGTAGCTCCTTTAGTAACCGAGATACAAATTTTCAGTTTCCATATATGTGCACCAAAAACCCAAAGTTTGGAAGTCTATATCTCGGCTTCTATAGGCACTATCTTTAAAAATCCAACAGTTTTGTCTTAGTTTTGTCGTTCTGAATCCAACGAGACCACTCCCAAAGTTGTAGCTCTTTTAATAACCAAGATACAAATTTTCAGTTTCCATATATGTGCACCAAAAACCCAAAGTTTGGAAGTCTATATCTCGGCTTCTATAAGCACTATCCTTAAAAATCCAACAGTTTTGTCTTAGTTTTATCGTTCTGAATCCAACGAGACCACTCCCAAAGTTGTAGCTCCTTTAGTAACCGAGATACAAAGTTTTAGTTTCCATATATGTGCACCAAAAACCCAAAGTTTGGAAGTCTATATCTCGGCTTCTATAAGCACCAGCTTTAAAAATCCAACAGTTTTGTCTTAGTTTTGTCGTTCTGAATCCAACGAGACCACTCCCAAAGTTGTAGCTCCTTTAGTAACCGAGATACAAATTTTCAGTTTCCATATATGTGCACCAAAAACCCAAAGTTTGGAAGTCTATATCTCGGCTTCAATAAGCACTATCCTTAAAAATCCAACAGTTTTGTCTTAGTTTTGTCGTTCTGAATCCAACGAGACCACTCCCAAAGTTGTAGCTCCTTTACTAACCGAGATACAAACTATTGGTTTCCATATATGTGCACCAAAAACCAAAAGTTTGGAAGTCTGTATCTCGGCTTCTATAAGTACTAGCTTTAAAAGTCCAACGGTTTTGTCTTAGTTTCGACGTTCTGAATACAACGAGACTATTCCGAAAATCGTAGCTCTTTTACTAACCGAGATACAAACCTTTGGTTTCCATATATGTGCACCAAAAACCCAAAGTTTGGAAGTCTATATCTCGGCTTCTATAAGTACTAGCTTTAAAAATCCAACGGTTTTGTCTTAGTTTCGACGTTTTGAATCCAACGAGACTATTCCCAAAGTCGTAGCTCTTTTACTAACCGAGATACAAACTATTGGTTTCCATATATGTGCACCAAAAACCAAAAGTTTGGAAGTCTGTATCTCGGCTTCTATAAGTACTAGCTTTAAAAGTCCAACGGTTTTGTCTTAGCTTCGACGTTCTGAATCCAACAAGACTATTCCCAAAGTCGTAGTTCTTTTACTAACCGAGATATAAACTTTTGGTTTCCATATATGTGCACCAAAAACCCAAAGTTTGGAAGTCTATATCTCGGCTTCTATAAGCACTATCTTTAAAAATCCAACAGTTTTGTCTTAGTTTTGTCGTTCTGAATCCAACGAGACCACTCCCAAAGTTGTAGCTCCTTTAGTAACCGAGATACAAATTTTCAGTTTCCATATATGTGCACCAAAAACCCAAAGTTTGGAAGTCTATATCTCGGCTTCTATAAGCACTATCTTTAAAAATCCAACAGTTTTGTCTTAGTTTTGTCGTTCTGAATCCAACGAGACCACTCCCAAAGTTGTAGCTCTTTTAATAACCGAGATACAAATTTTCAGTTTCCATATATGTGCACCAAAAACCCAAAGTTTGGAAGTCTATATCTCGGCTTGTATAAGCACTATCCCTAAAAATCCAACAGTTTTGTCTTAGTTTTGTCGTTCTGAATCCAACGAGACCACTCCCAAAGTTGTAGCTCCTTTAGTAACCGAGATACAAATTTTCAGTTTCCAAATATGTGCACCAAAAACCCAAAGTTTGGAAGTCTATATCTCGGCTTCTATAAGCACTATCCTTAAAAATCCAACAGTTTTGTCTTAGTTTTATCGTTCTGAATTCAACGAGACCACTCCCAAAGTTGTAGCTCTTTTAATAACCGAGATACAAATTTTCAGTTTCCATATATGTGCACCAAAAACCCAAAGTTTGGAACTCTATATCTCGGCTTCTATAAGCACTATCCTTAAAAATCCAACAGTTTTGTCTTAGTTTTATCGTTCTGAATCCAACGAGACCACTCCCAAAGTTGTAGCTCCTTTAGTAACCGAGATACAAATTTTCAGTTTCCATTTATGTGCACCAAAAACCCAAAGTTTGGAAGTCTATATCTCGGCTTCTATAAGCACTAACTTTAAAAATCCAACAGTTTTGTCTTAGTTTTGTCGTTCTGAATCCAACGTGACCACTCCCAAAGTTGTAGCTCTTTTAATAACCGAGATACAAATTTTCAGTTTCCATATATGTGCACCAAAAACCCAAAGTTTGGAAGTCTATATCTCGGCTTGTATAAGCACTATCCCTAAAAATCCAACAGTTTTGTCTTAGTTTTGTCGTTCTGAATCCAACGAGACCACTCCCAAAGTTGTAGCTCCTTTAGTAACCGAGATACAAATTTTCAGTTTCCATATATGTGCACCAAAAACCCAAAGTTTGGAAGTCTATATCTCGGCTTCTATAAGCACTTTTTTTAAAAATATAACAGTTTTGTCTTAGTTTTGTCGTTCTAAATCCAACGAGACCACTCCCAAAGTTGTAGCTCTTTTAATAACCGAGATACAAATTTTCAGTTTCCATATATGTGCACCAAAAACCCAAAGTTTGGAAGTCTATATCTCGGCTTGTATAAGCACTATCCCTAAAAATCCAACAGTTTTGTCTTAGTTTTGTCGTTCTGAATCCAACGAGACCACTCCCAAAGTTGTAGCTCCTTTAGTAACCGAGATACAAATTTTCAGTTTCCAAATATGTGCACCAAAAACCCAAAGTTTGGAAGTCTATATCTCGGCTTCTATAAGCACTATCCTTAAAAATCCAACAGTTTTGTCTTAGTTTTATCGTTCTGAATTCAACGAGACCACTCCCAAAGTTGTAGCTCTTTTAATAACCGAGATACAAATTTTCAGTTTCCATATATGTGCACCAAAAACCCAAAGTTTGGAACTCTATATCTCGGCTTCTATAAGCACTATCCTTAAAAATCCAACAGTTTTGTCTTAGTTTTATCGTTCTGAATCCAACGAGACCACTCCCAAAGTTGTAGCTCCTTTAGTAACCGAGATACAAAGTTTTAGTTTCCATATATGTGCACCAAAAACCCAAAGTTTGGAAGTCTATATCTCGGCTTCTATAAGCACTATCTTTAAAAATCCAACAGTTTTGTCTTAGTTTTGTCGTTCTGAATCTAACGAGACTACTCCCAAAGTTGTAGCTCCTTTACTAACCGAGATACAAACTACTGGTTTCCATATATGTGCACCAAAAACCAAAAGTTTGGAAGTCTGTATCTCGGCTTCTATAAGTACTAGCTTTAAAAGTCCAACGGTTTTGTCTTAGTTTCGACGTTCTGAATACAACGAGACTATTCTCAAAATCGTAGCTCTTTTACTAACCGAGATACAAACTTTTGGTTTCCATATATGTGCACCAAAAACCCAAAGTTTGGAAGTCTATATCTCGGCTTCTATAAGCACTATCTTTAAAAATCCAACGGTTTTGTCTTAGTTTCGACGTTCTGAATCCAACGAGACTATTCCCAAAGTCGTAGCTCTTATACTAACCGAGATACAAACTATTGGTTTCCATATATGTGCACCAAAAACCAAAAGTTTGGAAGTCTGTATCTCGGCTTCTATAAGTACTAGCTTTAAAAGTCCAACGGTTTTGTCTTAGTTTCGACGTTCTGAATATAACAAGACTATTCCCAAAGTCGTAGTTCTTTTACTAACCGAGATATAAATTTTGGTTTCCATATATGTGCACCAAAAACCCAAAGTTTGGAAGTCTATATCTCGGCTTCTATAAGTACTAGCTTTAAAAATCCGACGGTTTTGTCTTAGTTTCGACGTTCTAAATCCAACGAGACTTTTCCCAAAGTCGTAGCTCTTTTACTAACCGAGATACAAACTTTTGGTTTCCATATATGTGCACCAAAAACCCAAAGTTTGGAAGTCTGTATCTCGTCTTCTATAAGTACTAGCTTTAAAAATCCAACAATATTGTCTTAGTTTCGACGTTCTGAATCCAACGAGACTATTCCCAAAGTCGTAGCTCTTTTACTAACCGAGATACAAATTTTTGGTTTCCATATATGTGCACCAAAAACCCAAAGTTTGGAAGTCTGTATCTCGGCTTCTATAAGTACTAGCTTTAAAAATCCAACGGTTTTCTCTTAGTTTCGACGTTCTGAATACAACGAGACTATTCCCAAAGTCGTAGCTCTTTTACTAACCGAGATACAAACTATTGGTTTCCATATATGTGCACCAAAAACCAAAAGTTTGGAAGTCTGTATCTCGGCTTCTATAAGTACTAGCTTTAAAACTCCAACGGTTTTGTCTTAGTTTCGACGTTCTGAATCCAACAAGACTATTCCCAAAGTCGTAGTTCTTTTACTAACCGAGATATAAACTTTTGGTTTCCATATATGTGCACCAAAAACCCAAAGTTTGGAAGTCTATATCTCGGCTTCTATAAGCACTATCTTTAAAAATCCAACAGTTTTGTCTTAGTTTTGTCGTTCTGAATCCAACGAGACCACTCCCAAAGTTGTAGCTCCTTTAGTAACCGAGATACAAATTTTCAGTTTCCAAATATGTGCACCAAAAACCCAAAGTTTGGAAGTCTATATCTCGGCTTCTATAAGCACTATCCTTAAAAATCCAACAGTTTTGTCTTAGTTTTGTCGTTCTGAATCCAACGAGACCACTCCCAAAGTTGTAGCTCCTTTAGTAACCGAGATACAAAGTTAGAGTTTCCATATATGTGCACCAAAAACCCAAAGTTTGGAAGTCTATATCTCGGCTTCTATAGGCACTATCTTTAGAAATCCAACAGTTTTGTCTTAGTTTTGTCGTTCTGAATCCAACGAGACCACTCCCAAAGTTGTAGCTCCTTTAGTAACCGAGATACAAATTTTCAGTTTCCAAATATGTGCACCAAAAACCCAAAGTTTGGAAGTCTATATCTCGGCTTCTATAAGCACTATCCTTAAAAATCCAACAGTTTTGTCTTAGTTTTGTCGTTTTGAATCCAACGAGACTACTCCCAAAGTTGTAGCTCCTTTAGTAACTGAGATACAAATTTTCAGTTTCCATATATGTGCACCAAAAACCCAAAGTTTGGAAGTCTATATCTCGGCTTCTATAAGCACTATCTCTAAAAATCCAACAGTTTTGTCTTAGTTTTGTCGTTCTGAATCCAACGAGACCACTCCCAAAGTTGTAGCTCCTTTAGTAACCGATATACAAATTTTCAGTTTCCAAATATGTGCACCAAAAACCCAAAGTTTGGAAGTCTATATCTCGGCTTCTATAAGCACTATCCTTAAAAATCCAACAGTTTTGTCTTAGTTTTATCGTTCTGAATTCAACGAGACCACTCCCAAAGTTGTAGCTCTTTTAATAACCGAGATACAAATTTTCAGTTTCCATATATGTGCACCAAAAACCCAAAGTTTGGAAGTCTATATCTCGGCTTCTATAAGCACTATCCTTAAAAATCCAACAGTTTTGTCTTAGTTTTATCGTTTTGAATCCAACGAGACCACTCCCAAAGTTGTAGCTCTTTTAATAACCGAGATACAAATTTTCAGTTTCCATATATGTGCACCAAAAACCCAAAGTTTGGAAGTCTATATCTCGGCTTCTATAAGCACTATCCTTAAAAATCCAACAGTTTTGTCTTAGTTTTATCGTTCTGAATTCAACGAGACCACTCCCAAAGTTGTAGCTCTTTTAATAACCGAGATACAAATTTTCAGTTTCCATATATGTGCACCAAAAACCCAAAGTTTGGAAGTCTATATCTCGGCTTCTATAAGCACTATCCTTAAAAATCCAACAGTTTTGTCTTAGTTTTATCGTTTTGAATCCAACGAGACCACTCCCAAAGTTGTAGCTCCTTTAGTAACCGAGATACAAAGTTTTAGTTTCCATATATGTGCACCAAAAACCCAAAGTTTGGAAGTCTATATCTCGGCTTCTATAAGCACTATCTTTAAAAATCCAACAGTTTAGTCTTAGTTTTTCGTTCTGAATCCAACGAGACCACTCCCAAAGTTGTAGCTCCTTTAGTAACCGAGATACAAATTTTCAGTTTCCATATATGTGCACCAAAAACCCAAAGTTTGGAAGTCTATATCTCGGCTTCTATAAGCACTATCTTTAAACATCCAACAGTTTTGTCTTAGTTTTGTCGTTCTGAATCCAACGAGACCACTCCCAAAGTTGTAGCTCCTTTAGTAACCGAGATACAAATTTTCAGTTTCCATATATGTGCACCAAAAACCCAAAGTTTGGAAGTCTATATCTCGGCTTCTATATGCACTATCATTAAAAATCCAACAGTTTTGTCTTAGTTTTGTCGTTCTGAATCCAACGAGACCACTCTTAAAGTTGTAGCTCCTTTAGTAACCGAGATACAAATTTTCAGTTTCCATATATGTGCACCAAAAACCCAAAGTTTGGAAGTCTATATCTCGGCTTCTATAGGCACTATCTTTAAAAATCCAACAGTTTTGTCTTAGTTTTGTCGTTCTGAATCCAACGAGACCACTCCCAAAGTTGTAGCTCTTTTAATAACCAAGATACAAATTTTCAGTTTCCATATATGTGCACCAAAAACCCAAAGTTTGGAAGTCTATATCTCGGCTTCTATAAGCACTATCCTTAAAAATCCAACAGTTTTGTCTTAGTTTTATCGTTCTGAATCCAACGAGACCACTCCCAAAGTTGTAGCTCCTTTAGTAACCGAGATACAAAGTTTTAGTTTCCATATATGTGCACCAAAAACCCAAAGTTTGGAAGTCTATATCTCGGCTTCTATAAGCACTATCTTTAAAAATCCAACAGTTTTGTCTTAGTTTTGTCGTTCTGAATCCAACGAGACCACTCCCAAAGTTGTAGCTCCTTTAGTAACCGAGATACAAAGTTTTAGTTTCCATATATGTGCACCAAAAACCCAAAGTTTGGAAGTCTATATCTCGGCTTCTATAGGCACTATCTTTAGAAATCCAACAGTTTTGTCTTATTTTTGTCGTTCTGAATCCAACGAGACCACTCCCAAAGTTGTAGCTCCTTTAGTAACCGAGATACAAATTTTCAGTTTCCATATATGTGCACCAAAAACCCAAAGTTTGGAAGTCTATATCTCGGCTTCTATAAGCACTATCTTAAAAAATCCAACAGTTTTGTCTTAGTTTTGTCGTTTTGAATCCAACGAGACTACTCCCAAAGTTGTAGCTCCTTTAGTAACTGAGATACAAATTTTCAGTTTCCATATATGTGCACCAAAAACCCAAAGTTTGGAAGTCTATATCTCGGCTTCTATAAGCACTATCTCTAAAAATCCAACAGTTTTGTCTTAGTTTTGTCGTTCTGAATCCAACGAGACCACTCCCAAAGTTGTAGCTCCTTTAGTAACCGATATACAAATTTTCAGTTTCCAAATATGTGCACCAAAAACCCAAAGTTTGGAAGTCTATATCTCGGCTTCTATAAGCACTATCCTTAAAAATCCAACAGTTTTGTCTTAGTTTTATCGTTTTGAATCCAACGAGACCACTCCCAAAGTTGTAGCTCCTTTAGTAACCGAGATACAAAGTTTTAGTTTCCATATATGTGCACCAAAAACCCAAAGTTTGGAAGTCTATATCTCGGCTTCTATAAGCACTATCTTTAAAAATCCAACAGTTTTGTCTTAGTTTTTCGTTCTGAATCCAACGAGACCACTCCCAAAGTTGTAGCTCCTTTAGTAACCGAGATACAAATTTTCAGTTTCCATATATGTGCACCAAAAACCCAAAGTTTGGAAGTCTATATCTCGGCTTCTATATGCACTATCATTAAAAATCCAACCCAACCCAACCCAACCCAACCCAACCCAAAGTTTGGAAGTCTATATCTCGGCTTCTATAAGCACTATCTTTAAACATCCAACAGTTTTGTCTTAGTTTTGTCGTTCTGAATCCAACGAGACCACTCCCAAAGTTGTAGCTCCTTTAGTAACCGAGATACAAATTTTCAGTTTCCATATATGTGCACCAAAAACCCAAAGTTTGGAAGTCTATATCTCGGCTTCTATATGCACTATCATTAAAAATCCAACAGTTTTGTCTTAGTTTTGTCGTTCTGAATCCAACGAGACCACTCTTAAAGTTGTAGCTCCTTTAGTAACCGAGATACAAATTTTCAGTTTCCATATATGTGCACCAAAAACCCAAAGTTTGGAAGTCTATATCTCGGCTTCTATAGGCACTATCTTTAAAAATCCAACAGTTTTGTCTTAGTTTTGTCGTTCTGAATCCAACGAGACCACTCCCAAAGTTGTAGCTCTTTTAATAACCAAGATACAAATTTTCAGTTTCCATATATGTGCACCAAAAACCCAAAGTTTGGAAGTCTATATCTCGGCTTCTATAAGCACTATCCTTAAAAATCCAACAGTTTTGTCTTAGTTTTATCGTTCTGAATCCAACGAGACCACTCCCAAAGTTGTAGCTCCTTTAGTAACCGAGATACAAAGTTTTAGTTTCCATATATGTGCACCAAAAACCCAAAGTTTGGAAGTCTATATCTCGGCTTCTATAAGCACTATCTTTAAAAATCCAACAGTTTTGTCTTAGTTTTGTCGTTCTGAATCCAACGAGACCACTCCCAAAGTTGTAGCTCCTTTAGTAACCGAGATACAAATTTTCAGTTTCCATATATGTGCACCAAAAACCCAAAGTTTGGAAGTCTATATCTCGGCTTCAATAAGCACTATCCTTAAAAATCCAACAGTTTTGTCTTAGTTTTGTCGTTCTGAATCCAACGAGACCACTCCCAAAGTTGTAGCTCCTTTACTAACCGAGATACAAACTATTGGTTTCCATATATGTGCACCAAAAACCAAAAGTTTGGAAGTCTGTATCTCGGCTTCTATAAGTACTAGCTTTAAAAGTCCAACGGTTTTGTCTTAGTTTCGACGTTCTGAATACAACGAGACTATTCCGAAAATCGTAGCTCTTTTACTAACCGAGATACAAACCTTTGGTTTCCATATATGTGCACCAAAAACCCAAAGTTTGGAAGTCTATATCTCGGCTTCTATAAGTACTAGCTTTAAAAATCCAACGGTTTTGTCTTAGTTTCGACGTTCTGAATCCAACGAGACTATTCCCAAAGTCGTAGCTCTTTTACTAACCGAGATACAAACTATTGGTTTCCATATATGTGCACCAAAAACCAAAAGTTTGGAAGTCTGTATCTCGGCTTCTATAAGTACTAGCTTTAAAAGTCCAACGGTTTTGTCTTAGCTTCGACGTTCTGAATCCAACAAGACTATTCCCAAAGTCGTAGTTCTTTTACTAACCGAGATATAAACTTTTGGTTTCCATATATGTGCACCAAAAACCCAAAGTTTGGAAGTCTATATCTCGGCTTCTATAAGCACTATCTTTAAAAATCCAACAGTTTTGTCTTAGTTTTGTCGTTCTGAATCCAACGAGACCACTCCCAAAGTTGTAGCTCCTTTAGTAACCGAGATACAAATTTTCAGTTTCCATATATGTGCACCAAAAACCCAAAGTTTGGAAGTCTATATCTCGGCTTCTATAAGCACTATCTTTAAAAATCCAACAGTTTTGTCTTAGTTTTGTCGTTCTGAATCCAACGAGATCACTCCCAAAGTTGTAGCTCCTTTAGTAACCGAGATACAAATTTTCAGTTTCCATTTATGTGCACCAAAAACCCAAAGTTTGGAAGTCTATATCTCGGCTTCTATAAGCACTAACTTTAAAAATCCAACAGTTTTGTCTTAGTTTTGTCGTTCTGAATCCAACGTGACCACTCCCAAAGTTGTAGCTCTTTTAATAACCGAGATACAAATTTTCAGTTTCCATATATGTGCACCAAAAACCCAAAGTTTGGAAGTCTATATCTCGGCTTGTATAAGCACTATCCCTAAAAATCCAACAGTTTTGTCTTAGTTTTGTCGTTCTGAATCCAACGAGACCACTCCCAAAGTTGTAGCTCCTTTAGTAACCGAGATACAAATTTTCAGTTTCCATATATGTGCACCAAAAACCCAAAGTTTGGAAGTCTATATCTCGGCTTCTATAAGCACTTTTTTTAAAAATATAACAGTTTTGTCTTAGTTTTGTCGTTCTAAATCCAACGAGACCACTCCCAAAGTTGTAGCTCTTTTAATAACCGAGATACAAATTTTCAGTTTCCATATATGTGCACCAAAAACCCAAAGTTTGGAAGTCTATATCTCGGCTTGTATAAGCACTATCCCTAAAAATCCAACAGTTTTGTCTTAGTTTTGTCGTTCTGAATCCAACGAGACCACTCCCAAAGTTGTAGCTCCTTTAGTAACCGAGATACAAATTTTCAGTTTCCATATATGTGCACCAAAAACCCAAAGTTTGGAAGTCTATATCTCGGCTTCTATAAGCACTTTTTTTAAAAATATAACAGTTTTGTCTTAGTTTTGTCGTTCTAAATCCAACGAGACCACTCCCAAAGTTGTAGCTCTTTTAATAACCGAGATACAAATTTTCAGTTTCCATATATGTGCACCAAAAACCCAAAGTTTGGAAGTCTATATCTCGGCTTGTATAAGCACTATCCCTAAAAATCCAACAGTTTTGTCTTAGTTTTGTCGTTCTGAATCCAACGAGACCACTCCCAAAGTTGTAGCTCCTTTAGTAACCGAGATACAAATTTTCAGTTTCCAAATATGTGCACCAAAAACCCAAAGTTTGGAAGTCTATATCTCGGCTTCTATAAGCACTATCCTTAAAAATCCAACAGTTTTGTCTTAGTTTTATCGTTCTGAATTCAACGAGACCACTCCCAAAGTTGTAGCTCTTTTAATAACCGAGATACAAATTTTCAGTTTCCATATATGTGCACCAAAAACCCAAAGTTTGGAACTCTATATCTCGGCTTCTATAAGCACTATCCTTAAAAATCCAACAGTTTTGTCTTAGTTTTATCGTTCTGAATCCAACGAGACCACTCCCAAAGTTGTAGCTCCTTTAGTAACCGAGATACAAAGTTTTAGTTTCCATATATGTGCACCAAAAACCCAAAGTTTGGAAGTCTATATCTCGGCTTCTATAAGCACTATCTTTAAAAATCCAACAGTTTTGTCTTAGTTTTGTCGTTCTGAATCTAACGAGACTACTCCCAAAGTTGTAGCTCCTTTACTAACCGAGATACAAACTACTGGTTTCCATATATGTGCACCAAAAACCAAAAGTTTGGAAGTCTGTATCTCGGCTTCTATAAGTACTAGCTTTAAAAGTCCAACGGTTTTGTCTTAGTTTCGACGTTCTGAATACAACGAGACTATTCTCAAAATCGTAGCTCTTTTACTAACCGAGATACAAACTTTTGGTTTCCATATATGTGCACCAAAAACCCAAAGTTTGGAAGTCTATATCTCGGCTTCTATAAGCACTATCTTTAAAAATCCAACGGTTTTGTCTTAGTTTCGACGTTCTGAATCCAACGAGACTATTCCCAAAGTCGTAGCTCTTATACTAACCGAGATACAAACTATTGGTTTCCATATATGTGCACCAAAAACCAAAAGTTTGGAAGTCTGTATCTCGGCTTCTATAAGTACTAGCTTTAAAAGTCCAACGGTTTTGTCTTAGTTTCGACGTTCTGAATATAACAAGACTATTCCCAAAGTCGTAGTTCTTTTACTAACCGAGATATAAATTTTGGTTTCCATATATGTGCACCAAAAACCCAAAGTTTGGAAGTCTATATCTCGGCTTCTATAAGCACTATCTTTAAAAATCCAACAGTTTTGTCTTAGTTTTGTCGTTCTGAATCCAACAAGACCACTCCCAAAGTTGTAGCTCCTTTAGTAACCGAGATACAAATTTTCAGTTTCCAAATATGTGCACTAAAAACCCAAAGTTTGGAAGTCTATATCTCGGCTTCTATAAGCACTATCCTTAAAAATCCAACGGTTTTGTCTTAGTTTCGACGTTCTGAATCCAACGAGACCACTCCCAAAGTTGTAGCTCCTTTAGTAACCGAGATACAAATTTTCAGTTTCCATATATGTGCACCAAAAACCCAAAGTTTGGAAGTCTATATCTCGGCTTCTATAAGCACTATCTTTAAACATCCAACAGTTTTGTCTTAGTTTTGTCGTTCTGAATCCAACGAGACCACTCCCAAAGTTGTAGCTCCTTTAGTAACCGAGATACAAATTTTCAGTTTCCATATATGTGCACCAAAAACCCAAAGTTTGGAAGTCTATATCTCGGCTTCTATAGGCACTATCATTAAAAATCCAACAGTTTTGTCTTAGTTTTGTCGTTCTGAATCCAACGAGACCACTCTTAAAGTTGTAGCTCCTTTAGTAACCGAGATACAAATTTTCAGTTTCCATATATGTGCACCAAAAACCCAAAGTTTGGAAGTCTATATCTCGGCTTCTATAGGCACTATCTTTAAAAATCTAACAGTTTTGTCTTAGTTTTGTCGTTCTGAATCCAACGAGACCACTCCCAAAGTTGTAGCTCTTTTAATAACCGAGATACAAATTTTCAGTTTCCATATATGTGCACCAAAAACCCAAAGTTTGGAAGTCTATAGCTCGGCTTCTATAAGCACTATCTTTAAAAATCCAACAGTTTTGTCTTAGTTTTGTCGTTCTGAATCCAACGAGACCACTCCCAAAGTTGTAGCTCCTTTAGTAACCGAGATACAAAGTTTTAGTTTCCATATATGTGCACCAAAAACCCAAAGTTTGGAAGTCTATATCTCGGCTTCTATAAGTACTAGCTTTAAAAGTCCAACGGTTTTGTCTTAGTTTCGACGTTCTGAATATAACAAGACTATTCCCAAAGTCGTAGTTCTTTTACTAACCGAGATATAAATTTTGGTTTCCATATATGTGCACCAAAAACCCAAAGTTTGGAAGTCTATATCTCGGCTTCTATAAGCACTATCTTTAAAAATCCAACAGTTTTGTCTTAGTTTTGTCGTTCTGAATCCAACAAGACCACTCCCAAAGTTGTAGCTCCTTTAGTAACCGAGATACAAATTTTCAGTTTCCATATATGTGCACCAAAAACCCAAAGTTTGGAAGTCTATATCTCGGCTTCTATAAGCACTATCTTTAAAAATCCAACAGTTTTGTCTTAGTTTTGTCGTTCTGAATCTAACGAGACTACTCCCAAAGTTGTAGCTCCTTTACTAACCGAGATACAAACTACTGGTTTCCATATATGTGCACCAAAAACCAAAAGTTTGGAAGTCTGTATCTCGGCTTCTATAAGTACTAGCTTTAAAAGTCCAACGGTTTTGTCTTAGTTTCGACGTTCTGAATACAACGAGACTATTCTCAAAATCGTAGCTCTTTTACTAACCGAGATACAAACTTTTGGTTTCCATATATGTGCACCAAAAACCCAAAGTTTGGAAGTCTATATCTCGGCTTCTATAAGCACTATCTTTAAAAATCCAACGGTTTTGTCTTAGTTTCGACGTTCTGAATCCAACGAGACTATTCCCAAAGTCGTAGCTCTTATACTAACCGAGATACAAACTATTGGTTTCCATATATGTGCACCAAAAACCAAAAGTTTGGAAGTCTGTATCTCGGCTTCTATAAGTACTAGCTTTAAAAGTCCAACGGTTTTGTCTTAGTTTCGACGTTCTGAATATAACAAGACTATTCCCAAAGTCGTAGTTCTTTTACTAACCGAGATATAAATTTTGGTTTCCATATATGTGCACCAAAAACCCAAAGTTTGGAAGTCTATATCTCGGCTTCTATAAGCACTATCTTTAAAAATCCAACAGTTTTGTCTTAGTTTTGTCGTTCTGAATCCAACAAGACCACTCCCAAAGTTGTAGCTCCTTTAGTAACCGAGATACAAATTTTCAGTTTCCAAATATGTGCACTAAAAACCCAAAGTTTGGAAGTCTATATCTCGGCTTCTATAAGCACTATCCTTAAAAATCCAACGGTTTTGTCTTAGTTTCGACGTTCTGAATCCAACGAGACCACTCCCAAAGTTGTAGCTCCTTTAGTAACCGAGATACAAATTTTCAGTTTCCATATATGTGCACCAAAAACCCAAAGTTTGGAAGTCTATATCTCGGCTTCTATAAGCACTATCTTTAAACATCCAACAGTTTTGTCTTAGTTTTGTCGTTCTGAATCCAACGAGACCACTCCCAAAGTTGTAGCTCCTTTAGTAACCGAGATACAAATTTTCAGTTTCCATATATGTGCACCAAAAACCCAAAGTTTGGAAGTCTATATCTCGGCTTCTATAGGCACTATCATTAAAAATCCAACAGTTTTGTCTTAGTTTTGTCGTTCTGAATCCAACGAGACCACTCTTAAAGTTGTAGCTCCTTTAGTAACCGAGATACAAATTTTCAGTTTCCATATATGTGCACCAAAAACCCAAAGTTTGGAAGTCTATATCTCGGCTTCTATAGGCACTATCTTTAAAAATCTAACAGTTTTGTCTTAGTTTTGTCGTTCTGAATCCAACGAGACCACTCCCAAAGTTGTAGCTCTTTTAATAACCGAGATACAAATTTTCAGTTTCCATATATGTGCACCAAAAACCCAAAGTTTGGAAGTCTATAGCTCGGCTTCTATAAGCACTATCTTTAAAAATCCAACAGTTTTGTCTTAGTTTTGTCGTTCTGAATCCAACGAGACCACTCCCAAAGTTGTAGCTCCTTTAGTAACCGAGATACAAAGTTTTAGTTTCCATATATGTGCACCAAAAACCCAAAGTTTGGAAGTCTATATCTCGGCTTCTATAAGTACTAGCTTTAAAAGTCCAACGGTTTTGTCTTAGTTTCGACGTTCTGAATATAACAAGACTATTCCCAAAGTCGTAGTTCTTTTACTAACCGAGATATAAATTTTGGTTTCCATATATGTGCACCAAAAACCCAAAGTTTGGAAGTCTATATCTCGGCTTCTATAAGCACTATCTTTAAAAATCCAACAGTTTTGTCTTAGTTTTGTCGTTCTGAATCCAACAAGACCACTCCCAAAGTTGTAGCTCCTTTAGTAACCGAGATACAAATTTTCAGTTTCCATATATGTGCACCAAAAACCCAAAGTTTGGAAGTCTATATCTCGGGCTTCTATATGCACTATCATTAAAAATCCAACAGTTTTGTCTTAGTTTTGTCGTTCTTAATCCAACGAGACCACTCCCAAAGTTGTAGCTCTTTTAATAACCAAGATACAAATTTTCAGTTTCCCATATATGTGCAACCCAAAAACCCAAAGTTTGGAAGTCTATATCTCGGCTTCTATAAGCACTATCTTTAAAAATCCAACAGTTTTGTCTTAGTTTTGTCGTTCTGAATCCAACGAGACCACTCCCCAAAGTTGTAGCTCCTTTAGTAACCGAGATACAAAGTTTTAGTTTCCATATATGTGCAACCCAAAAACCCAAAGTTTGGAAGTCTATATCTCGGCTTCTATAGGCACTATCTTTAGAAATCCAACAGTTTTGTCTTAGTTTTGTCGTTCTGAATCCAACGAGACCACCTCCCAAAGTTCGTAGCTCCTTTAGTAACCGAGATACAAATTTTCAGTTTCCATATATGTGCACCCAAAAACCCAAAGTTTGGAAGTCTATATCTCGGCTTCTATAAGCACTATCTTAAAAAATCCAACAGTTTTGTCTTAGTTTTGTCGTTTTGAATCCAACGAGACTACTCCCAAAGTTGTAGCTCCTTTAGTAACTGAGATACAAATTTTCAGTTTCCATATATGTGCACCCAAAAAACCCAAAGTTTGGAAGTCTATATCTCGGCTTCTATAAGCACTATCTCTAAAAATCCAACAGTTTTGTCTTAGTTTTGTCGTTCTGAATCTAACGAGACCACTCCCAAAGTTGTAGCCCCTTTAGTAACCGATATACAAATTTTCAGTTTCCAAATATGTGCACCAAAAACCCAAAGTTTGGAAGTCTATATCTCGGCTTCTATAAGCACTATCCTTAAAAATCCAACAGTTTTGTCTTAGTTTTATCGTTCTGAATTCAACGAGACCACTCCCAAAGTTGTAGCTCTTTTAATAACCGAGATACAAATTTTCAGTTTCCATATATGTGCACCAAAAACCCAAAGTTTGGAAGTCTATATCTCGGCTTCTATAAGCACTATCCTTAAAAATCCAACAGTTTTGTCTTAGTTTTATCGTTCTGAATTCAACGAGACCACTCCCAAAGTTGTAGCTCTTTTAATAACCGAGATACAAATTTTCAGTTTCCATATATGTGCACCAAAAACCCAAAGTTTGGAAGTCTATATCTCGGCTTCTATAAGCACTATCCTTAAAAATCCAACAGTTTTGTCTTAGTTTTATCGTTTTGAATCCAACGAGACCACTCCCAAAGTTGTAGCTCCTTTAGTAACCGAGATACAAAGTTTTAGTTTCCATATATGTGCACCAAAAACCCAAAGTTTGGAAGTCTATATCTCGGCTTCTATAAGCACTATCTTTAAAAATCCAACAGTTTTGTCTTAGTTTTTCGTTCTGAATCCAACGAGACCACTCCCAAAGTTGTAGCTCCTTTAGTAACCGAGATACAAATTTTCAGTTTCCATATATGTGCACCAAAAACCCAAAGTTTGGAAGTCTATATCTCGGCTTCTATATGCACTATCATTAAAAATCCAACAGTTTTGTCTTAGTTTTGTCGTTCTGAATCCAACGAGACCACTCTTAAAGTTGTAGCTCCTTTAGTAACCGAGATACAAATTTTCAGTTTCCATATATGTGCACCAAAAACCCAAAGTTTGGAAGTCTATATCTCGGCTTCTATAGGCACTATCTTTAAAAATCCAACAGTTTTGTCTTAGTTTTGTCGTTCTGAATCCAACGAGACCACTCCCAAAGTTGTAGCTCTTTTAATAACCAAGATACAAATTTTCAGTTTCCATATATGTGCACCAAAAACCCAAAGTTTGGAAGTCTATATCTCGGCTTCTATAAGCACTATCCTTAAAAATCCAACAGTTTTGTCTTAGTTTTATCGTTCTGAATCCAACGAGACCACTCCCAAAGTTGTAGCTCCTTTAGTAACCGAGATACAAAGTTTTAGTTTCCATATATGTGCACCAAAAACCCAAAGTTTGGAAGTCTATATCTCGGCTTCTATAAGCACTATCTTTAAAAATCCAACAGTTTTGTCTTAGTTTTGTCGTTCTGAATCCAACGAGACCACTCCCAAAGTTGTAGCTCCTTTAGTAACCGAGATACAAATTTTCAGTTTCCATATATGTGCACCAAAAACCCAAAGTTTGGAAGTCTATATCTCGGCTTCAATAAGCACTATCCTTAAAAAATCCAACAGTTTTGTCTTAGTTTTGTCGTTCTGAATCCAACGAGACCACTCCCAAAGTTGTAGCTCCTTTACTAACCGAGATACAAACTATTGATTTCCATATATGTGCACCAAAAACCAAAAGTTTGGAAGTCTGTATCTCGGCTTCTATAAGTACTAGCTTTAAAAGTCCAACGGTTTTGTCTTAGTTTCGACGTTCTGAATACAACGAGACTATTCCGAAAATCGTAGCTCTTTTACTAACCGAGATACAAACCTTTGGTTTCCATATATGTGCACCAAAAACCCAAAGTTTGGAAGTCTATATCTCGGCTTCTATAAGTACTAGCTTTAAAAATCCAACGGTTTTGTCTTAGTTTCGACGTTTTGAATCCAACGAGACTATTCCCAAAGTCGTAGCTCTTTTACTAACCGAGATACAAACTATTGGTTTCCATATATGTGCACCAAAAACCAAAAGTTTGGAAGTCTGTATCTCGGCTTCTATAAGTACTAGCTTTAAAAGTCCAACGGTTTTGTCTTAGCTTCGACGTTCTGAATCCAACAAGACTATTCCCAAAGTCGTAGTTCTTTTACTAACCGAGATATAAACTTTTGGTTTCCATATATGTGCACCAAAAACCCAAAGTTTGGAAGTCTATATCTCGGCTTCTATAAGCACTATCTTTAAAAATCCAACAGTTTTGTCTTAGTTTTGTCGTTCTGAATCCAACGAGACCACTCCCAAAGTTGTAGCTCCTTTAGTAACCGAGATACAAATTTTCAGTTTCCATATATGTGCACCAAAAACCCAAAGTTTGGAAGTCTATATCTCGGCTTCTATAAGCACTATCTTTAAAAATCCAACAGTTTTGTCTTAGTTTTGTCGTTCTGAATCCAACGAGACCACTCCCAAAGTTGTAGCTCTTTTAATAACCGAGATACAAATTTTCAGTTTCCATATATGTGCACCAAAAACCCAAAGTTTGGAAGTCTATATCTCGGCTTGTATAAGCACTATCCCTAAAAATCCAACAGTTTTGTCTTAGTTTTGTCGTTCTGAATCCAACGAGACCACTCCCAAAGTTGTAGCTCCTTTAGTAACCGAGATACAAATTTTCAGTTTCCAAATATGTGCACCAAAAACCCAAAGTTTGGAAGTCTATATCTCGGCTTCTATAAGCACTATCCTTAAAAATCCAACAGTTTTGTCTTAGTTTTATCGTTCTGAATTCAACGAGACCACTCCCAAAGTTGTAGCTCTTTTAATAACCGAGATACAAATTTTCAGTTTCCATATATGTGCACCAAAAACCCAAAGTTTGGAACTCTATATCTCGGCTTCTATAAGCACTATCCTTAAAAATCCAACAGTTTTGTCTTAGTTTTATCGTTCTGAATCCAACGAGACCACTCCCAAAGTTGTAGCTCCTTTAGTAACCGAGATACAAATTTTCAGTTTCCATTTATGTGCACCAAAAACCCAAAGTTTGGAAGTCTATATCTCGGCTTCTATAAGCACTAACTTTAAAAATCCAACAGTTTTGTCTTAGTTTTGTCGTTCTGAATCCAACGTGACCACTCCCAAAGTTGTAGCTCTTTTAATAACCGAGATACAAATTTTCAGTTTCCATATATGTGCACCAAAAACCCAAAGTTTGGAAGTCTATATCTCGGCTTGTATAAGCACTATCCCTAAAAATCCAACAGTTTTGTCTTAGTTTTGTCGTTCTGAATCCAACGAGACCACTCCCAAAGTTGTAGCTCCTTTAGTAACCGAGATACAAATTTTCAGTTTCCATATATGTGCACCAAAAACCCAAAGTTTGGAAGTCTATATCTCGGCTTCTATAAGCACTTTTTTTAAAAATATAACAGTTTTGTCTTAGTTTTGTCGTTCTAAATCCAACGAGACCACTCCCAAAGTTGTAGCTCTTTTAATAACCGAGATACAAATTTTCAGTTTCCATATATGTGCACCAAAAACCCAAAGTTTGGAAGTCTATATCTCGGCTTGTATAAGCACTATCCCTAAAAATCCAACAGTTTTGTCTTAGTTTTGTCGTTCTGAATCCAACGAGACCACTCCCAAAGTTGTAGCTCCTTTAGTAACCGAGATACAAATTTTCAGTTTCCAAATATGTGCACCAAAAACCCAAAGTTTGGAAGTCTATATCTCGGCTTCTATAAGCACTATCCTTAAAAATCCAACAGTTTTGTCTTAGTTTTATCGTTCTGAATTCAACGAGACCACTCCCAAAGTTGTAGCTCTTTTAATAACCGAGATACAAATTTTCAGTTTCCATATATGTGCACCAAAAACCCAAAGTTTGGAACTCTATATCTCGGCTTCTATAAGCACTATCCTTAAAAATCCAACAGTTTTGTCTTAGTTTTATCGTTCTGAATCCAACGAGACCACTCCCAAAGTTGTAGCTCCTTTAGTAACCGAGATACAAAGTTTTAGTTTCCATATATGTGCACCAAAAACCCAAAGTTTGGAAGTCTATATCTCGGCTTCTATAAGCACTATCTTTAAAAATCCAACAGTTTTGTCTTAGTTTTGTCGTTCTGAATCTAACGAGACTACTCCCAAAGTTGTAGCTCCTTTACTAACCGAGATACAAACTACTGGTTTCCATATATGTGCACCAAAAACCAAAAGTTTGGAAGTCTGTATCTCGGCTTCTATAAGTACTAGCTTTAAAAGTCCAACGGTTTTGTCTTAGTTTCGACGTTCTGAATACAACGAGACTATTCTCAAAATCGTAGCTCTTTTACTAACCGAGATACAAACTTTTGGTTTCCATATATGTGCACCAAAAACCCAAAGTTTGGAAGTCTATATCTCGGCTTCTATAAGCACTATCTTTAAAAATCCAACGGTTTTGTCTTAGTTTCGACGTTCTGAATCCAACGAGACTATTCCCAAAGTCGTAGCTCTTATACTAACCGAGATACAAACTATTGGTTTCCATATATGTGCACCAAAAACCAAAAGTTTGGAAGTCTGTATCTCGGCTTCTATAAGTACTAGCTTTAAAAGTCCAACGGTTTTGTCTTAGTTTCGACGTTCTGAATATAACAAGACTATTCCCAAAGTCGTAGTTCTTTTACTAACCGAGATATAAATTTTGGTTTCCATATATGTGCACCAAAAACCCAAAGTTTGGAAGTCTATATCTCGGCTTCTATAAGCACTATCTTTAAAAATCCAACAGTTTTGTCTTAGTTTTGTCGTTCTGAATCCAACAAGACCACTCCCAAAGTTGTAGCTCCTTTAGTAACCGAGATACAAATTTTCAGTTTCCAAATATGTGCACTAAAAACCCAAAGTTTGGAAGTCTATATCTCGGCTTCTATAAGCACTATCCTTAAAAATCCAACGGTTTTGTCTTAGTTTCGACGTTCTGAATCCAACGAGACCACTCCCAAAGTTGTAGCTCCTTTAGTAACCGAGATACAAATTTTCAGTTTCCATATATGTGCACCAAAAACTCAAAGTTTGGAAGTCTATATCTCGGCTTCTATAAGCACTATCTTTAAACATCCAACAGTTTTGTCTTAGTTTTGTCGTTCTGAATCCAACGAGACCACTCCCAAAGTTGTAGCTCCTTTAGTAACCGAGATACAAATTTTCAGTTTCCATATATGTGCACCAAAAACCCAAAGTTTGGAAGTCTATATCTCGGCTTCTATAGGCACTATCATTAAAAATCCAACAGTTTTGTCTTAGTTTTGTCGTTCTGAATCCAACGAGACCACTCTTAAAGTTGTAGCTCCTTTAGTAACCGAGATACAAATTTTCAGTTTCCATATATGTGCACCAAAAACCCAAAGTTTGGAAGTCTATATCTCGGCTTCTATAGGCACTATCTTTAAAAATCTAACAGTTTTGTCTTAGTTTTGTCGTTCTGAATCCAACGAGACCACTCCCAAAGTTGTAGCTCTTTTAATAACCGAGATACAAATTTTCAGTTTCCATATATGTGCACCAAAAACCCAAAGTTTGGAAGTCTATAGCTCGGCTTCTATAAGCACTATCTTTAAAAATCCAACAGTTTTGTCTTAGTTTTGTCGTTCTGAATCCAACGAGACCACTCCCAAAGTTGTAGCTCCTTTAGTAACCGAGATACAAAGTTTTAGTTTCCATATATGTGCACCAAAAACCCAAAGTTTGGAAGTCTATATCTCGGCTTCTATAAGTACTAGCTTTAAAAGTCCAACGGTTTTGTCTTAGTTTCGACGTTCTGAATATAACAAGACTATTCCCAAAGTCGTAGTTCTTTTACTAACCGAGATATAAATTTTGGTTTCCATATATGTGCACCAAAAACCCAAAGTTTGGAAGTCTATATCTCGGCTTCTATAAGCACTATCTTTAAAAATCCAACAGTTTTGTCTTAGTTTTGTCGTTCTGAATCCAACAAGACCACTCCCAAAGTTGTAGCTCCTTTAGTAACCGAGATACAAATTTTCAGTTTCCATATATGTGCACCAAAAACCCAAAGTTTGGAAGTCTATATCTCGGCTTCTATATGCACTATCATTAAAAATCCAACAGTTTTGTCTTAGTTTTGTCGTTCTGAATCCAACGAGACCACTCTTAAAGTTGTAGCTCCTTTAGTAACCGAGATACAAATTTTCAGTTTCCATATATGTGCACCAAAAACCCAAAGTTTGGAAGTCTATATCTCGGCTTCTATAGGCACTATCTTTAAAAATCCAACAGTTTTGTCTTAGTTTTGTCGTTCTGAATCCAACGAGACCACTCCCAAAGTTGTAGCTCTTTTAATAACCAAGATACAAATTTTCAGTTTCCATATATGTGCACCAAAAACCCAAAGTTTGGAAGTCTATATCTCGGCTTCTATAAGCACTATCCTTAAAAATCCAACAGGTTTGTCTTAGTTTTATCGTTCTGAATCCAACGAGACCACTCCCAAAGTTGTAGCTCCTTTAGTAACCGAGATACAAAGTTTTAGTTTCCATATATGTGCACCAAAAACCCAAAGTTTGGAAGTCTATATCTCGGCTTCTATAAGCACTATCTTTAAAAATCCAACAGTTTTGTCTTAGTTTTGTCGTTCTGAATCCAACGAGACCACTCCCAAAGTTGTAGCTCCTTTAGTAACCGAGATACAAAGTTTTAGTTTCCATATATGTGCACCAAAAACCCAAAGTTTGGAAGTCTATATCTCGGCTTCTATAGGCACTATCTTTAGAAATCCAACAGTTTTGTCTTAGTTTTGTCGTTCTGAATCCAACGAGACCACTCCCAAAGTTGTAGCTCCTTTAGTAACCGAGATACAAATTTTCAGTTTCCATATATGTGCACCAAAAACCCAAAGTTTGGAAGTCTATATCTCGGCTTCTATAAGCACTATCTTAAAAAATCCAACAGTTTTGTCTTAGTTTTGTCGTTTTGAATCCAACGAGACTACTCCCAAAGTTGTAGCTCCTTTAGTAACTGAGATACAAATTTTCAGTTTCCATATATGTGCACCAAAAACCCAAAGTTTGGAAGTCTATATCTCGGCTTCTATAAGCACTATCTCTAAAAATCCAACAGTTTTGTCTTAGTTTTGTCGTTCTGAATCCAACGAGACCACTCCCAAAGTTGTAGCCCCTTTAGTAACCGATATACAAATTTTCAGTTTCCAAATATGTGCACCAAAAACCCAAAGTTTGGAAGTCTATATCTCGGCTTCTATAAGCACTATCCTTAAAAATCCAACAGTTTTGTCTTAGTTTTATCGTTCTGAATTCAACGAGACCACTCCCAAAGTTGTAGCTCTTTTAATAACCGAGATACAAATTTTCAGTTTCCATATATGTGCACCAAAAACCCAAAGTTTGGAAGTCTATATCTCGGCTTCTATAAGCACTATCCTTAAAAATCCAACAGTTTTGTCTTAGTTTTATCGTTTTGAATCCAACGAGACCACTCCCAAAGTTGTAGCTCTTTTAATAACCGAGATACAAATTTTCAGTTTCCATATATGTGCACCAAAAACCCAAAGTTTGGAAGTCTATATCTCGGCTTCTATAAGCACTATCCTTAAAAATCCAACAGTTTTGTCTTAGTTTTATCGTTCTGAATTCAACGAGACCACTCCCAAAGTTGTAGCTCTTTTAATAACCGAGATACAAATTTTCAGTTTCCATATATGTGCACCAAAAACCCAAAGTTTGGAAGTCTATATCTCGGCTTCTATAAGCACTATCCTTAAAAATGCAACAGTTTTGTCTTAGTTTTATCGTTTTGAATCCAACGAGACCACTCCCAAAGTTGTAGCTCCTTTAGTAACCGAGATACAAAGTTTTAGTTTCCATATATGTGCACCAAAAACCCAAAGTTTGGAAGTCTATATCTCGGCTTCTATAAGCACTATCTTTAAAAATCCAACAGTTTTGTCTTAGTTTTTCGTTCTGAATCCAACGAGACCACTCCCAAAGTTGTAGCTCCTTTAGTAACCGAGATACAAATTTTCAGTTTCCATATATGTGCACCAAAAACCCAAAGTTTGGAAGTCTATATCTCGGCTTCTATATGCACTATCATTAAAAATCCAACAGTTTTGTCTTAGTTTTGTCGTTCTGAATCCAACGAGACCACTCTTAAAGTTGTAGCTCCTTTAGTAACCGAGATACAAATTTTCAGTTTCCATATATGTGCACCAAAAACCCAAAGTTTGGAAGTCTATATCTCGGCTTCTATAGGCACTATCTTTAAAAATCCAACAGTTTTGTCTTAGTTTTGTCGTTCTGAATCCAACGAGACCACTCCCAAAGTTGTAGCTCTTTTAATAACCAAGATACAAATTTTCAGTTTCCATATATGTGCACCAAAAACCCAAAGTTTGGAAGTCTATATCTCGGCTTCTATAAGCACTATCCTTAAAAATCCAACAGTTTTGTCTTAGTTTTATCGTTCTGAATCCAACGAGACCACTCCCAAAGTTGTAGCTCCTTTAGTAACCGAGATACAAAGTTTTAGTTTCCATATATGTGCACCAAAAACCCAAAGTTTGGAAGTCTATATCTCGGCTTCTATAAGCACTATCTTTAAAAATCCAACAGTTTTGTCTTAGTTTTGTCGTTCTGAATCCAACGAGACCACTCCCAAAGTTGTAGCTCCTTTAGTAACCGAGATACAAATTTTCAGTTTCCATATATGTGCACCAAAAACCCAAAGTTTGGAAGTCTATATCTCGGCTTCAATAAGCACTATCCTTAAAAATCCAACAGTTTTGTCTTAGTTTTGTCGTTCTGAATCCAACGAGACCACTCCCAAAGTTGTAGCTCCTTTACTAACCGAGATACAAACTATTGGTTTCCATATATGTGCACCAAAAACCAAAAGTTTGGAAGTCTGTATCTCGGCTTCTATAAGTACTAGCTTTAAAAGTCCAACGGTTTTGTCTTAGTTTCGACGTTCTGAATACAACGAGACTATTCCGAAAATCGTAGCTCTTTTACTAACCGAGATACAAACCTTTGGTTTCCATATATGTGCACCAAAAACCCAAAGTTTGGAAGTCTATATCTCGGCTTCTATAAGTACTAGCTTTAAAAATCCAACGGTTTTGTCTTAGTTTCGACGTTTTGAATCCAACGAGACTATTCCCAAAGTCGTAGCTCTTTTACTAACCGAGATACAAACTATTGGTTTCCATATATGTGCACCAAAAACCAAAAGTTTGGAAGTCTGTATCTCGGCTTCTATAAGTACTAGCTTTAAAAATCCAACGGTTTTGTCTTAGTTTCGACGTTCTGAATCCAACAAGACTATTCCCAAAGTCGTAGTTCTTTTACTAACCGAGATATAAACTTTTGGTTTCCATATATGTGCACCAAAAACCCAAAGTTTGGAAGTCTATATCTCGGCTTCTATAAGCACTATCTTTAAAAATCCAACAGTTTTGTCTTAGTTTTGTCGTTCTGAATCCAACGAGACCACTCCCAAAGTTGTAGCTCCTTTAGTAACCGAGATACAAATTTTCAGTTTCCATATATGTGCACCAAAAACCCAAAGTTTGGAAGTCTATATCTCGGCTTCTATAAGCACTATCTTTAAAAATCCAACAGTTTTGTCTTAGTTTTGTCGTTCTGAATCCAACGAGACCACTCCCAAAGTTGTAGCTCCTTTAGTAACCGAGATACAAATTTTCAGTTTCCATTTATGTGCACCAAAAACCCAAAGTTTGGAAGTCTATATCTCGGCTTCTATAAGCACTAACTTTAAAAATCCAACAGTTTTGTCTTAGTTTTGTCGTTCTGAATCCAACGTGACCACTCCCAAAGTTGTAGCTCTTTTAATAACCGAGATACAAATTTTCAGTTTCCATATATGTGCACCAAAAACCCAAAGTTTGGAAGTCTATATCTCGGCTTCTATAAGCACTATCTTTAAAAATCCAACAGTTTTGTCTTAGTTTTGTCGTTCTGAATCCAACGAGACCACTCCCAAAGTTGTAGCTCCTTTAGTAACCGAGATACAAATTTTCAGTTTCCATATATGTGCACCAAAAACCCAAAGTTTGGAAGTCTATATCTCGGCTTCTATAAGCACTTTTTTTAAAAATATAACAGTTTTGTCTTAGTTTTGTCGTTCTAAATCCAACGAGACCACTCCCAAAGTTGTAGCTCTTTTAATAACCGAGATACAAATTTTCAGTTTCCATATATGTGCACCAAAAACCCAAAGTTTGGAAGTCTATATCTCGGCTTGTATAAGCACTATCCCTAAAAATCCAACAGTTTTGTCTTAGTTTTGTCGTTCTGAATCCAACGAGACCACTCCCAAAGTTGTAGCTCCTTTAGTAACCGAGATACAAATTTTCAGTTTCCAAATATGTGCACCAAAAACCCAAAGTTTGGAAGTCTATATCTCGGCTTCTATAAGCACTATCCTTAAAAATCCAACAGTTTTGTCTTAGTTTTATCGTTCTGAATTCAACGAGACCACTCCCAAAGTTGTAGCTCTTTTAATAACCGAGATACAAATTTTCAGTTTCCATATATGTGCACCAAAAACCCAAAGTTTGGAACTCTATATCTCGGCTTCTATAAGCACTATCCTTAAAAATCCAACAGTTTTGTCTTAGTTTTATCGTTCTGAATCCAACGAGACCACTCCCAAAGTTGTAGCTCCTTTAGTAACCGAGATACAAAGTTTTAGTTTCCATATATGTGCACCAAAAACCCAAAGTTTGGAAGTCTATATCTCGGCTTCTATAAGCACTATCTTTAAAAATCCAACAGTTTTGTCTTAGTTTTGTCGTTCTGAATCTAACGAGACTACTCCCAAAGTTGTAGCTCCTTTACTAACCGAGATACAAACTACTGGTTTCCATATATGTGCACCAAAAACCAAAAGTTTGGAAGTCTGTATCTCGGCTTCTATAAGTACTAGCTTTAAAAGTCCAACGGTTTTGTCTTAGTTTCGACGTTCTGAATACAACGAGACTATTCTCAAAATCGTAGCTCTTTTACTAACCGAGATACAAACTTTTGGTTTCCATATATGTGCACCAAAAACCCAAAGTTTGGAAGTCTATATCTAGGCTTCTATAAGCACTATCTTTAAAAATCCAACGGTTTTGTCTTAGTTTCGACGTTCTGAATCCAACGAGACTATTCCCAAAGTCGTAGCTCTTATACTAACCGAGATACAAACTATTGGTTTCCATATATGTGCACCAAAAACCAAAAGTTTGGAAGTCTGTATCTCGGCTTCTATAAGTACTAGCTTTAAAAGTCCAACGGTTTTGTCTTAGTTTCGACGTTCTGAATATAACAAGACTATTCCCAAAGTCGTAGTTCTTTTACTAACCGAGATATAAATTTTGGTTTCCATATATGTGCACCAAAAACCCAAAGTTTGGAAGTCTATATCTCGGCTTCTATAAGCACTATCTTTAAAAATCCAACAGTTTTGTCTTAGTTTTGTCGTTCTGAATCCAACAAGACCACTCCCAAAGTTGTACCTCCTTTAGTAACCGAGATACAAATTTTCAGTTTCCAAATATGTGCACTAAAAACCCAAAGTTTGGAAGTCTATATCTCGGCTTCTATAAGCACTATCCTTAAAAATCCAACGGTTTTGTCTTAGTTTCGACGTTCTAAATCCAACGAGACCACTCCCAAAGTTGTAGCTCCTTTAGTAACCGAGATACAAATTTTCAGTTTCCATATATGTGCACCAAAAACCCAAAGTTTGGAAGTCTATATCTCGGCTTCTATAAGCACTATCCTTAAAAATCCAACAGGTTTGTCTTAGTTTTATCGTTCTGAATCCAACGAGACCACTCCCAAAGTTGTAGCTCCTTTAGTAACCGAGATACAAAGTTTTAGTTTCCATATATGTGCACCAAAAACCCAAAGTTTGGAAGTCTATATCTCGGCTTCTATAAGCACTATCTTAAAAAATCCAACAGTTTTGTCTTAGTTTTGTCGTTTTGAATCCAACGAGACTACTCCCAAAGTTGTAGCTCCTTTAGTAACTGAGATACAAATTTTCAGTTTCCATATATGTGCACCAAAAACCCAAAGTTTGGAAGTCTATATCTCGGCTTCTATAAGCACTATCTCTAAAAATCCAACAGTTTTGTCTTAGTTTTGTCGTTCTGAATCCAACGAGACCACTCCCAAAGTTGTAGCCCCTTTAGTAACCGATATACAAATTTTCAGTTTCCAAATATGTGCACCAAAAACCCAAAGTTTGGAAGTCTATATCTCGGCTTCTATAAGCACTATCCTTAAAAATCCAACAGTTTTGTCTTAGTTTTATCGTTCTGAATTCAACGAGACCACTCCCAAAGTTGTAGCTCTTTTAATAACCGAGATACAAATTTTCAGTTTCCATATATGTGCACCAAAAACCCAAAGTTTGGAAGTCTATATCTCGGCTTCTATAAGCACTATCCTTAAAAATCCAACAGTTTTGTCTTAGTTTTATCGTTTTGAATCCAACGAGACCACTCCCAAAGTTGTAGCTCTTTTAATAACCGAGATACAAATTTTCAGTTTCCATATATGTGCACCAAAAACCCAAAGTTTGGAAGTCTATATCTCGGCTTCTATAAGCACTATCCTTAAAAATCCAACAGTTTTGTCTTAGTTTTATCGTTTTGAATCCAACGAGACCACTCCCAAAGTTGTAGCTCCTTTAGTAACCGAGATACAAAGTTTTAGTTTCCATATATGTGCACCAAAAACCCAAAGTTTGGAAGTCTATATCTCGGCTTCTATAAGCACTATCTTTAAAAATCCAACAGTTTTGTCTTAGTTTTTCGTTCTGAATCCAACGAGACCACTCCCAAAGTTGTAGCTCCTTTAGTAACCGAGATACAAATTTTCAGTTTCCATATATGTGCACCAAAAACCCAAAGTTTGGAAGTCTATATCTCGGCTTCTATATGCACTATCATTAAAAATCCAACAGTCTTGTCTTAGTTTTGTCGTTCTGAATCCAACGAGACCACTCTTAAAGTTGTAGCTCCTTTAGTAACCGAGATACAAATTTTCAGTTTCCATATATGTGCACCAAAAACCCAAAGTTTGGAAGTCTATATCTCGGCTTCTATAGGCACTATCTTTAAAAATCCAACAGTTTTGTCTTAGTTTTGTCGTTCTGAATCCAACGAGACCACTCCCAAAGTTGTAGCTCTTTTAATAACCAAGATACAAATTTTCAGTTTCCATATATGTGCACCAAAAACCCAAAGTTTGGAAGTCTATATCTCGGCTTCTATAAGCACTATCCTTAAAAATCCAACAGTTTTGTCTTAGTTTTATCGTTCTGAATCCAACGAGACCACTCCCAAAGTTGTAGCTCCTTTAGTAACCGAGATACAAAGTTTTAGTTTCCATATATGTGCACCAAAAACCCAAAGTTTGGAAGTCTATATCTCGGCTTCTATAAGCACTATCTTTAAAAATCCAACAGTTTTGTCTTAGTTTTGTCGTTCTGAATCCAACGAGACCACTCCCAAAGTTGTAGCTCCTTTAGTAACCGAGATACAAATTTTCAGTTTCCATATATGTGCACCAAAAACCCAAAGTTTGGAAGTCTATATCTCGGCTTCAATAAGCACTATCCTTAAAAATCCAACAGTTTTGTCTTAGTTTTGTCGTTCTGAATCCAACGAGACCACTCCCAAAGTTGTAGCTCCTTTACTAACCGAGATACAAACTATTGGTTTCCATATATGTGCACCAAAAACCAAAAGTTTGGAAGTCTGTATCTCGGCTTCTATAAGTACTAGCTTTAAAAGTCCAACGGTTTTGTCTTAGTTTCGACGTTCTGAATACAACGAGACTATTCCGAAAATCGTAGCTCTTTTACTAACCGAGATACAAACCTTTGGTTTCCATATATGTGCACCAAAAACCCAAAGTTTGGAAGTCTATATCTCGGCTTCTATAAGTACTAGCTTTAAAAATCCAACGGTTTTGTCTTAGTTTCGACGTTTTGAATCCAACGAGACTATTCCCAAAGTCGTAGCTCTTTTACTAACCGAGATACAAACTATTGGTTTCCATATATGTGCACCAAAAACCAAAAGTTTGGAAGTCTGTATCTCGGCTTCTATAAGTACTAGCTTTAAAAGTCCAACGGTTTTGTCTTAGCTTCGACGTTCTGAATCCAACAAGACTATTCCCAAAGTCGTAGTTCTTTTACTAACCGAGATATAAACTTTTGGTTTCCATATATGTGCACCAAAAACCCAAAGTTTGGAAGTCTATATCTCGGCTTCTATAAGCACTATCTTTAAAAATCCAACAGTTTTGTCTTAGTTTTGTCGTTCTGAATCCAACGAGACCACTCCCAAAGTTGTAGCTCCTTTAGTAACCGAGATACAAATTTTCAGTTTCCATATATGTGCACCAAAAACCCAAAGTTTGGAAGTCTATATCTCGGCTTCTATAAGCACTATCTTTAAAAATCCAACAGTTTTGTCTTAGTTTTGTCGTTCTGAATCCAACGAGACCACTCCCAAAGTTGTAGCTCCTTTAGTAACCGAGATACAAATTTTCAGTTTCCATTTATGTGCACCAAAAACCCAAAGTTTGGAAGTCTATATCTCGGCTTCTATAAGCACTAACTTTAAAAATCCAACAGTTTTGTCTTAGTTTTGTCGTTCTGAATCCAACGTGACCACTCCCAAAGTTGTAGCTCTTTTAATAACCGAGATACAAATTTTCAGTTTCCATATATGTGCACCAAAAACCCAAAATTTGGAAGTCTATATCTCGGCTTGTATAAGCACTATCCCTAAAAATCCAACAGTTTTGTCTTAGTTTTGTCGTTCTGAATCCAACGAGACCACTCCCAAAGTTGTAGCTCCTTTAGTAACCGAGATACAAATTTTCAGTTTCCATATATGTGCACCAAAAACCCAAAGTTTGGAAGTCTATATCTCGGCTTCTATAAGCACTTTTTTTAAAAATATAACAGTTTTGTCTTAGTTTTGTCGTTCTAAATCCAACGAGACCACTCCCAAAGTTGTAGCTCTTTTAATAACCGAGATACAAATTTTCAGTTTCCATATATGTGCACCAAAAACCCAAAGTTTGGAAGTCTATATCTCGGCTTGTATAAGCACTATCCCTAAAAATCCAACAGTTTTGTCTTAGTTTTGTCGTTCTGAATCCAACGAGACCACTCCCAAAGTTGTAGCTCCTTTAGTAACCGAGATACAAATTTTCAGTTTCCAAATATGTGCACCAAAAACCCAAAGTTTGGAAGTCTATATCTCGGCTTCTATAAGCACTATCCTTAAAAATCCAACAGTTTTGTCTTAGTTTTATCGTTCTGAATTCAACGAGACCACTCCCAAAGTTGTAGCTCTTTTAATAACCGAGATACAAATTTTCAGTTTCCATATATGTGCACCAAAAACCCAAAGTTTGGAACTCTATATCTCGGCTTCTATAAGCACTATCCTTAAAAATCCAACAGTTTTGTCTTAGTTTTATCGTTCTGAATCCAACGAGACCACTCCCAAAGTTGTAGCTCCTTTAGTAACCGAGATACAAAGTTTTAGTTTCCATATATGTGCACCAAAAACCCAAAGTTTGGAAGTCTATATCTCGGCTTCTATAAGCACTATCTTTAAAAATCCAACAGTTTTGTCTTAGTTTTGTCGTTCTGAATCTAACGAGACTACTCCCAAAGTTGTAGCTCCTTTACTAACCGAGATACAAACTATTGGTTTCCATATATGTGCACCAAAAACCAAAAGTTTGGAAGTCTGTATCTCGGCTTCTATAAGTACTAGCTTTAAAAGTCCAACGGTTTTGTCTTAGTTTCGACGTTCTGAATATAACAAGACTATTCCCAAAGTCGTAGTTCTTTTACTAACCGAGATATAAATTTTGGTTTCCATATATGTGCACCAAAAACCCAAAGTTTGGAAGTCTATATCTCGGCTTCTATAAGCACTATCCTTAAAAATCCAACAGTTTTGTCTTAGTTTTATCGTTCTGAATTCAACGAGACCACTCCCAAAGTTGTAGCTCTTTTAATAACCGAGGTACAAATTTTCAGTTTCCAAATATGTGCACTAAAAACCCAAAGTTTGGAAGTCTATATCTCGGCTTCTATAAGCACTATCCTTAAAAATCCAACGGTTTTGTCTTAGTTTCGACGTTCTGAATCCAACGAGACCACTCCCAAAGTTGTAGCTCCTTTAGTAACCGAGATACAAATTTTCAGTTTCCATTTATGTGCACCAAAAACCCAAAGTTTGGAAGTCTATATCTCGGCTTCTATAAGCACTATCTTTAAAAATCCAACAGTTTTGTCTTAGTTTTGTCGTTCTGAATCCAACGAGACCACTCCCAAAGTTGTAGCTCCTTTAGTAACCGAGATACAAATTTTCAGTTTCCATTTATGTGCACCAAAAACCCAAAGTTTGGAAGTCTATATCTCGGCTTCTATAAGCACTATCTTTAAAAATCCAACAGTTTTGTCTTAGTTTTGTCGTTCTGAATCCAACGAGACCACTCCCAAAGTTGTAGCTCCTTTAGTAACCGAGATACAAATTTTCAGTTTCCATATATGTGCACCAAAAACCCAAAGTCTGGAAGTCTATATCTCGGCTTCTATAAGCACTATCTTTAAAAATCCAACAGTTTTGTCTTAGTTTTGTCGTTCTGAATCCAACGAGACTACTCCCAAAGTTGTAGCTCCTTTAGTAACCGAGATACAAATTTTCAGTTTCCATATATGTGCACCAAAAACCCAAAGTTTGGAAGTCTATATCTCGGCTTGTATAAGCACTATCCCTAAAAATCCAACAGTTTTGTCTTAGTTTTATCGTTCTGAATCCAACGAGACCACTCCCAAAGTTGTAGCTCCTTTAGTAACCGAGATACAAATTTTCAGTTTCCATATATGTGCACCAAAAACCCAAAGTTTGGAAGTCTATATCTCGGCTTCTATAAGCACTATCTTTAAAAATCCAACAGTTTTGTCTTAGTTTTGTCGTTCTGAATCCAACGAGACCACTCCCAAAGTTGTAGCTCCTTTAGTAACCGAGATACAAATTTTCAGTTTCCATATATGTGCACCAAAAACCCAAAGTTTGGAAGTCTATATCTCGGCTTCTATATGCACTATCATTAAAAATCCAACAGTTTTGTCTTAGTTTTGTCGTTCTGAATCCAACGAGACCACTCTTAAAGTTGTAGCTCCTTTAGTAACCGAGATACAAATTTTCAGTTTCCATATATGTGCACCAAAAACCCAAAGTTTGGAAGTCTATATCTCGGCTTCTATAAGCACTATCTTTAAAAATCCAACAGTTTTGTCTTAGTTTTGTCGTTCTGAATCCAACGAGACCACTCCCAAAGTTGTAGCTCCTTTAGTAACCGAGATACAAATTTTCAGTTTCCATTTATGTGCACCAAAAACCCAAAGTTTGGAAGTCTATATCTCGGCTTCTATAAGCACTATCTTTAAAAATCCAACAGTTTTGTCTTAGTTTTGTCGTTCTGAATCCAACGAGACCACTCCCAAAGTTGTAGCTCCTTTAGTAACCGAGATACAAATTTTCAGTTTCCATATATGTGCACCAAAAACCCAAAGTCTGGAAGTCTATATCTCGGCTTCTATAAGCACTATCTTTAAATATCCAACAGTTTTGTCTTAGTTTTGTCGTTCTGAATCCAACGAGACTACTCCCAAAGTTGTAGCTCCTTTAGTAACCGAGATACAAATTTTCAGTTTCCATTTATGTGCACCAAAAACCCAAAGTTTGGAAGTCTATATCTCGGCTTCTATAAGCACTATCTTTAAAAATCCAACAGTTTTGTCTTAGTTTTGTCGTTCTGAATCCAACGAGACCACTCCCAAAGTTGTAGCTCCTTTAGTAACCGAGATACAAATTTTCAGTTTCCATATATGTGCACCAAAAACCCAAAGTCTGGAAGTCTATATCTCGGCTTCTATAGGCACTATCATTAAAAATCCAACAGTTTTGTCTTAGTTTTGTCGTTCTGAATCCAACGAGACCACTCCCAAAGTTGTAGCTCCTTTAGTAACCGAGATACAAATTTTCAGTTTCCAAATATGTGCACTAAAAACCCAAAGTTTGGAAGTCTATATCTCGGCTTCTATAAGCACTATCCTTAAAAATCCAACGGTTTTGTCTTAGTTTCGACGTTCTGAATCCAACGAGACCACTCCCAAAGTTGTAGCTCCTTTAGTAACCGAGATACAAATTTTCAGTTTCCATATATGTGCACCAAAAACCCAAAGTTTGGAAGTCTATATCTCGGCTTCTATAAGCACTATCTTTAAACATCCAACAGTTTTGTCTTAGTTTTGTCGTTCTGAATCCAACGAGACCACTCCCAAAGTTGTAGCTCCTTTAGTAACCGAGATACAAATTTTCAGTTTCCATTTATGTGCACCAAAAACCCAAAGTTTGGAAGTCTATATCTCGGCTTCTATAAGCACTATCTTTAAAAATCCAACAGTTTTGTCTTAGTTTTGTCGTTCTGAATCCAACGAGACCACTCCCAAAGTTGTAGCTCCTTTAGTAACCGAGATACAAATTTTCAGTTTCCATATATGTGCACCAAAAACCCAAAGTCTGGAAGTCTATATCTCGGCTTCTATAAGCACTATCTTTAAAAATCCAACAGTTTTGTCTTAGTTTTGTCGTTCTGAATCCAACGAGACTACTCCCAAAGTTGTAGCTCCTTTAGTAACCGAGATACAAATTTTCAGTTTCCATTTATGTGCACCAAAAACCCAAAGTTTGGAAGTCTATATCTCGGCTTCTATAAGCACTATCTTTAAAAATCCAACAGTTTTGTCTTAGTTTTGTCGTTCTGAATCCAACGAGACCACTCCCAAAGTTGTAGCTCCTTTAGTAACCGAGATACAAATTTTCAGTTTCCATATATGTGCACCAAAAACCCAAAGTCTGGAAGTCTATATCTCGGCTTCTATAGGCACTATCATTAAAAATCCAACAGTTTTGTCTTAGTTTTGTCGTTCTGAATCCAACGAGACCACTCCCAAAGTTGTAGCTCCTTTAGTAACCGAGATACAAATTTTCAGTTTCCAAATATGTGCACTAAAAACCCAAAGTTTGGAAGTCTATATCTCGGCTTCTATAAGCACTATCCTTAAAAATCCAACGGTTTTGTCTTAGTTTCGACGTTCTGAATCCAACGAGACCACTCCCAAAGTTGTAGCTCCTTTAGTAACCGAGATACAAATTTTCAGTTTCCATATATGTGCACCAAAAACCCAAAGTTTGGAAGTCTATATCTCGGCTTCTATAAGCACTATCTTTAAACATCCAACAGTTTTGTCTTAGTTTTGTCGTTCTGAATCCAACGAGACCACTCCCAAAGTTGTAGCTCCTTTAGTAACCGAGATACAAATTTTCAGTTTCCATATATGTGCACCAAAAACCCAAAGTTTGGAAGTCTATATCTCGGCTTCTATAGGCACTATCATTAAAAATCCAACAGTTTTGTCTTAGTTTTGTCGTTCTGAATCCAACGAGACCACTCCCAAAGTTGTAGCTCCTTTAGTAACCGAGATACAAATTTTCAGTTTCCATATATGTGCACCAAAAACCCAAAGTTTGGAAGTCTATATCTCGGCTTCTATATGCACTATCATTAAAAATCCAACAGTTTTGTCTTAGTTTTGTCGTTCTGAATCCAACGAGACCACTCTTAAAGTTGTAGCTCCTTTAGTAACCGAGATACAAATTTTCAGTTTCCATATATGTGCACCAAAAACCCAAAGTTTGGAAGTCTATATCTCGGCTTCTATAAGCACTTTTTTTAAAAATATAACAGTTTTGTCTTAGTTTTGTCGTTCTAAATCCAACGAGACCACTCCCAAAGTTGTAGCTCTTTTAATAACCGAGATACAAATTTTCAGTTTCCATATATGTGCACCAAAAACCCAAAGTTTGGAAGTCTATATCTCGGCTTGTATAAGCACTATCCCTAAAAATCCAACAGTTTTGTCTTAGTTTTGTCGTTCTGAATCCAACGAGACCACTCCCAAAGTTGTAGCTCCTTTAGTAACCGAGATACAAATTTTCAGTTTCCAAATATGTGCACCAAAAACCCAAAGTTTGGAAGTCTATATCTCGGCTTCTATAAGCACTATCCTTAAAAATCCAACAGTTTTGTCTTAGTTTTATCGTTCTGAATTCAACGAGACCACTCCCAAAGTTGTAGCTCTTTTAATAACCGAGATACAAATTTTCAGTTTCCATATATGTGCACCAAAAACCCAAAGTTTGGAACTCTATATCTCGGCTTCTATAAGCACTATCTTTAAACATCCAACAGTTTTGTCTTAGTTTTGTCGTTCTGAATCCAACGAGACCACTCCCAAAGTTGTAGCTCCTTTAGTAACCGAGATACAAATTTTCAGTTTCCATATATGTGCACCAAAAACCCAAAGTTTGGAAGTCTATATCTCGGCTTCTATAGGCACTATCATTAAAAATCCAACAGTTTTGTCTTAGTTTTGTCGTTCTGAATCCAACGAGACCACTCTTAAAGTTGTAGCTCCTTTAGTAACCGAGATACAAATTTTCAGTTTCCATATATGTGCACCAAAAACCCAAAGTTTGGAAGTCTATATCTCGGCTTCTATAGGCACTATCTTTAAAAATCTAACAGTTTTGTCTTAGTTTTGTCGTTCTGAATCCAACGAGACCACTCCCAAAGTTGTAGCTCCTTTAGTAACCGAGATACAAATTTTCAGTTTCCATATATGTGCACCAAAAACCCAAAGTTTGGAAGTCTATATCTCGGCTTCTATAAGCACTATCTTTAAACATCCAACAGTTTTGTCTTAGTTTTGTCGTTCTGAATCCAACGAGACCACTCCCAAAGTTGTAGCTCCTTTAGTAACCGAGATACAAATTTTCAGTTTCCATATATGTGCACCAAAAACCCAAAGTTTGGAAGTCTATATCTCGGCTTCTATAGGCACTATCATTAAAAATCCAACAGTTTTGTCTTAGTTTTGTCGTTCTGAATCCAACGAGACCACTCCCAAAGTTGTAGCTCTTTTAATAACCGAGATACAAATTTTCAGTTTCCATATATGTGCACCAAAAACCCAAAGTTTGGAAGTCTATAGCTCGGCTTCTATAAGCACTATCTTTAAAAATCCAACAGTTTTGTCTTAGTTTTGTCGTTCTGAATCCAACGAGACCACTCCCAAAGTTGTAGCTCCTTTAGTAACCGAGATACAAAGTTTTAGTTTCCATATATGTGCACCAAAAACCCAAAGTTTGGAAGTCTATATCTCGGCTTCTATAAGTACTAGCTTTAAAAGTCCAACGGTTTTGTCTTAGTTTCGACGTTCTGAATATAACAAGACTATTCCCAAAGTCGTAGTTCTTTTACTAACCGAGATATAAATTTTGGTTTCCATATATGTGCACCAAAAACCCAAAGTTTGGAAGTCTATATCTCGGCTTCTATAAGCACTATCTTTAAAAATCCAACAGTTTTGTCTTAGTTTTGTCGTTCTGAATCCAACAAGACCACTCCCAAAGTTGTAGCTTCTTTAGTAACCGAGATACAAATTTTCAGTTTCCATATATGTGCACCAAAAACCCAAAGTTTGGAAGTCTATATCTCGGCTTCTATATGCACTATCATTAAAAATCCAACAGTTTTGTCTTAGTTTTGTCGTTCTGAATCCAACGAGACCACTCCCAAAGTTGTAGCTCCTTTAGTAACCGAGATACAAATTTTCAGTTTCCATATATGTGCACCAAAAACCCAAAGTTTGGAAGTCTATATCTCGGCTTCTATAAGCACTATCTTAAAAAATCCAACAGTTTTGTCTTAGTTTTGTCGTTTTGAATCCAACGAGACTACTCCCAAAGTTGTAGCTCCTTTAGTAACTGAGATACAAATTTTCAGTTTCCATATATGTGCACCAAAAACCCAAAGTTTGGAAGTCTATATCTCGGCTTCTATAAGCACTATCTCTAAAAATCCAACAGTTTTGTCTTAGTTTTGTCGTTCTGAATCCAACGAGACCACTCCCAAAGTTGTAGCCCCTTTAGTAACCGATATACAAATTTTCAGTTTCCAAATATGTGCACCAAAAACCCAAAGTTTGGAAGTCTATATCTCGGCTTCTATAAGCACTATCCTTAAAAATCCAACAGTTTTGTCTTAGTTTTATCGTTCTGAATTCAACGAGACCACTCCCAAAGTTGTAGCTCTTTTAATAACCGAGATACAAATTTTCAGTTTCCATATATGTGCACCAAAAACCCAAAGTTTGGAAGTCTATATCTCGGCTTCTATAAGCACTATCCTTAAAAATCCAACAGTTTTGTCTTAGTTTTATCGTTTTGAATCCAACGAGACCACTCCCAAAGTTGTAACTCTTTTAATAACCGAGATACAAATTTTCAGTTTCCATATATGTGCACCAAAAACCCAAAGTTTGGAAGTCTATATCTCGGCTTCTATAAGCACTATCCTTAAAAATCCAACAGTTTTGTCTTAGTTTTATCGTTCTGAATTCAACGAGACCACTCCCAAAGTTGTAGCTCTTTTAATAACCGAGATACAAATTTTCAGTTTCCATATATGTGCACCAAAAACCCAAAGTTTGGAAGTCTATATCTCGGCTTCTATAAGCACTATCCTTAAAAATCCAACAGTTTTGTCTTAGTTTTATCGTTTTGAATCCAACGAGACCACTCCCAAAGTTGTAGCTCCTTTAGTAACCGAGATACAAAGTTTTAGTTTCCATATATGTGCACCAAAAACCCAAAGTTTGGAAGTCTATATCTCGGCTTCTATAAGCACTATCTTTAAAAATCCAACAGTTTTGTCTTAGTTTTTCGTTCTGAATCCAACGAGACCACTCCCAAAGTTGTAGCTCCTTTAGTAACCGAGATACAAATTTTCAGTTTCCATATATGTGCACCAAAAACCCAAAGTTTGGAAGTCTATATCTCGGCTTCTATAAGCACTATCTTTAAACATCCAACAGTTTTGTCTTAGTTTTGTCGTTCTGAATCCAACGAGACCACTCCCAAAGTTGTAGCTCCTTTAGTAACCGAGATACAAATTTTCAGTTTCCATATATGTGCACCAAAAACCCAAAGTTTGGAAGTCTATATCTCGGCTTCTATATGCACTATCATTAAAAATCCAACAGTTTTGTCTTAGTTTTGTCGTTCTGAATCCAACGAGACCACTCTTAAAGTTGTAGCTCCTTTAGTAACCGAGATACAAATTTTCAGTTTCCATATATGTGCACCAAAAACCCAAAGTTTGGAAGTCTATATCTCGGCTTCTATAGGCACTATCTTTAAAAATCCAACAGTTTTGTCTTAGTTTTGTCGTTCTGAATCCAACGAGACTACTCCCAAAGTTGTAGCTCTTTTAATAACCAAGATACAAATTTTCAGTTTCCATATATGTGCACCAAAAACCCAAAGTTTGGAAGTCTATATCTCGGCTTCTATAAGCACTATCCTTAAAAATCCAACAGTTTTGTCTTAGTTTTATCGTTCTGAATCCAACGAGACCACTCCCAAAGTTGTAGCTCCTTTAGTAACCGAGATACAAAGTTTTAGTTTCCATATATGTGCACCAAAAACCCAAAGTTTGGAAGTCTATATCTCGGCTTCTATAAGCACTATCTTTAAAAATCCAACAGTTTTGTCTTAGTTTTGTCGTTCTGAATCCAACGAGACCACTCCCAAAGTTGTAGCTCCTTTAGTAACCGAGATACAAATTTTCAGTTTCCATATATGTGCACCAAAAACCCAAAGTTTGGAAGTCTATATCTCGGCTTCAATAAGCACTATCCTTAAAAATCCAACAGTTTTGTCTTAGTTTTGTCGTTCTGAATCCAACGAGACCACTCCCAAAGTTGTAGCTCCTTTACTAACCGAGATACAAACTATTGGTTTCCATATATGTGCACCAAAAACCAAAAGTTTGGAAGTCTGTATCTCGGCTTCTATAAGTACTAGCTTTAAAAGTCCAACGGTTTTGTCTTAGTTTCGACGTTCTGAATACAACGAGACTATTCCGAAAATCGTAGCTCTTTTACTAACCGAGATACAAACCTTTGGTTTCCATATATGTGCACCAAAAACCCAAAGTTTGGAAGTCTATATCTCGGCTTCTATAAGTACTAGCTTTAAAAATCCAACGGTTTTGTCTTAGTTTCGACGTTCTGAATCCAACGAGACTATTCCCAAAGTCGTAGCTCTTTTACTAACCGAGATACAAACTATTGGTTTCCATATATGTGCACCAAAAACCAAAAGTTTGGAAGTCTGTATCTCGGCTTCTATAAGTACTAGCTTTAAAAGTCCAACGGTTTTGTCTTAGTTTCGACGTTCTGAATCCAACGAGACTATTCCCAAAGTCGTAGCTCTTTTACTAACCGAGATACAAACTTTTGGTTTCCACATATGTGCACCAAAAACCCAAAGTTTGGAAGTCTATATCTCGGCTTCTATAAGCACTATCTTTAAAAATCCAACAGTTTTGTCTTAGTTTTGTCGTTCTGAATCCAACGAGACCACTCCCAAAGTTGTAGCTCCTTTAGTAACCGAGATACAAATTTTCAGTTTCCATATATGTGCACCAAAAACCCAAAGTTTGGAAGTCTATATCTCGGCTTCTATAAGCACTATCTTTAAAAATCCAACAGTTTTGTCTTAGTTTTGTCGTTCTGAATCCAACGAGACCACTCCCAAAGTTGTAGCTCCTTTAGTAACCGAGATACAAATTTTCAGTTTCCATTTATGTGCACCAAAAACCCAAAGTTTGGAAGTCTATATCTCGGCTTCTATAAGCACTAACTTTAAAAATCCAACAGTTTTGTCTTAGTTTTGTCGTTCTGAATCCAACGTGACCACTCCCAAAGTTGTAGCTCTTTTAATAACCGAGATACAAATTTTCAGTTTCCATATATGTGCACCAAAAACCCAAAGTTTGGAAGTCTATATCTCGGCTTGTATAAGCACTATCCCTAAAAATCCAACAGTTTTGTCTTAGTTTTGTCGTTCTGAATCCAACGAGACCACTCCCAAAGTTGTAGCTCCTTTAGTAACCGAGATACAAATTTTCAGTTTCCATATATGTGCACCAAAAACCCAAAGTTTGGAAGTCTATATCTCGGCTTCTATAAGCACTTTTTTTAAAAATATAACAGTTTTGTCTTAGTTTTGTCGTTCTAAATCCAACGAGACCACTCCCAAAGTTGTAGCTCTTTTAATAACCGAGATACAAATTTTCAGTTTCCATATATGTGCACCAAAAACCCAAAGTTTGGAAGTCTATATCTCGGCTTGTATAAGCACTATCCCTAAAAATCCAACAGTTTTGTCTTAGTTTTGTCGTTCTGAATCCAACGAGACCACTCCCAAAGTTGTAGCTCCTTTAGTAACCGAGATACAAATTTTCAGTTTCCAAATATGTGCACCAAAAACCCAAAGTTTGGAAGTCTATATCTCGGCTTCTATAAGCACTATCCTTAAAAATCCAACAGTTTTGTCTTAGTTTTATCGTTCTGAATTCAACGAGACCACTCCCAAAGTTGTAGCTCTTTTAATAACCGAGATACAAATTTTCAGTTTCCATATATGTGCACCAAAAACCCAAAGTTTGGAACTCTATATCTCGGCTTCTATAAGCACTATCCTTAAAAATCCAACAGTTTTGTCTTAGTTTTATCGTTCTGAATCCAACGAGACCACTCCCAAAGTTGTAGCTCCTTTAGTAACCGAGATACAAAGTTTTAGTTTCCATATATGTGCACCAAAAACCCAAAGTTTGGAAGTCTATATCTCGGCTTCTATAAGCACTATCTTTAAAAATCCAACAGTTTTGTCTTAGTTTTGTCGTTCTGAATCTAACGAGACTACTCCCAAAGTTGTAGCTCCTTTACTAACCGAGATACAAACTACTGGTTTCCATATATGTGCACCAAAAACCAAAAGTTTGGAAGTCTGTATCTCGGCTTCTATAAGTACTAGCTTTAAAAGTCCAACGGTTTTGTCTTAGTTTTGACGTTCTGAATACAACGAGACTATTCTCAAAATCGTAGCTCTTTTACTAACCGAGATACAAACTTTTGGTTTCCATATATGTGCACCAAAAAACCCAAAGTTTGGAAGTCTATATCTCGGCTTCTATAAGCACTATCTTTAAACATCCAACAGTTTTGTCTTAGTTTTGTCGTTCTGAATCCAACGAGACCACTCCCAAAGTTGTAGCTCCTTTAGTAACCGAGATACAAATTTTCAGTTTCCATATATGTGCACCAAAAACCCAAAGTTTGGAAGTCTATATCTCGGCTTCTATAGGCACTATCATTAAAAATCCAACAGTTTTGTCTTAGTTTTGTCGTTCTGAATCCAACGAGACCACTCTTAAAGTTGTAGCTCCTTTAGTAACCGAGATACAAATTTTCAGTTTCCATATATGTGCACCAAAAACCCAAAGTTTGGAAGTCTATATCTCGGCTTCTATAGGCACTATCTTTAAAAATCTAACAGTTTTGTCTTAGTTTTGTCGTTCTGAATCCAACGAGACCACTCCCAAAGTTGTAGCTCTTTTAATAACCGAGATACAAATTTTCAGTTTCCATATATGTGCACCAAAAACCCAAAGTTTGGAAGTCTATAGCTCGGCTTCTATAAGCACTATCTTTAAAAATCCAACAGTTTTGTCTTAGTTTTGTCGTTCTGAATCCAACGAGACCACTCCCAAAGTTGTAGCTCCTTTAGTAACCGAGATACAAAGTTTTAGTTTCCATATATGTGCACCAAAAACCCAAAGTTTGGAAGTCTATATCTCGGCTTCTATAAGTACTAGCTTTAAAAGTCCAACGGTTTTGTCTTAGTTTCGACGTTCTGAATATAACAAGACTATTCCCAAAGTCGTAGTTCTTTTACTAACCGAGATATAAATTTTGGTTTCCATATATGTGCACCAAAAACCCAAAGTTTGGAAGTCTATATCTCGGCTTCTATAAGCACTATCTTTAAAAATCCAACAGTTTTGTCTTAGTTTTGTCGTTCTGAATCCAACAAGACCACTCCCAAAGTTGTAGCTTCTTTAGTAACCGAGATACAAATTTTCAGTTTCCATATATGTGCACCAAAAACCCAAAGTTTGGAAGTCTATATCTCGGCTTCTATATGCACTATCATTAAAAATCCAACAGTTTTGTCTTAGTTTTGTCGTTCTGAATCCAACGAGACCACTCCCAAAGTTGTAGCTCCTTTAGTAACCGAGATACAAATTTTCAGTTTCCATATATGTGCACCAAAAACCCAAAGTTTGGAAGTCTATATCTCGGCTTCTATAAGCACTATCTTAAAAAATCCAACAGTTTTGTCTTAGTTTTGTCGTTTTGAATCCAACGAGACTACTCCCAAAGTTGTAGCTCCTTTAGTAACTGAGATACAAATTTTCAGTTTCCATATATGTGCACCAAAAACCCAAAGTTTGGAAGTCTATATCTCGGCTTCTATAAGCACTATCTCTAAAAATCCAACAGTTTTGTCTTAGTTTTGTCGTTCTGAATCCAACGAGACCACTCCCAAAGTTGTAGCCCCTTTAGTAACCGATATACAAATTTTCAGTTTCCAAATATGTGCACCAAAAACCCAAAGTTTGGAAGTCTATATCTCGGCTTCTATAAGCACTATCCTTAAAAATCCAACAGTTTTGTCTTAGTTTTATCGTTCTGAATTCAACGAGACCACTCCCAAAGTTGTAGCTCTTTTAATAACCGAGATACAAATTTTCAGTTTCCATATATGTGCACCAAAAACCCAAAGTTTGGAAGTCTATATCTCGGCTTCTATAAGCACTATCCTTAAAAATCCAACAGTTTTGTCTTAGTTTTATCGTTTTGAATCCAACGAGACCACTCCCAAAGTTGTAACTCTTTTAATAACCGAGATACAAATTTTCAGTTTCCATATATGTGCACCAAAAACCCAAAGTTTGGAAGTCTATATCTCGGCTTCTATAAGCACTATCCTTAAAAATCCAACAGTTTTGTCTTAGTTTTATCGTTCTGAATTCAACGAGACCACTCCCAAAGTTGTAGCTCTTTTAATAACCGAGATACAAATTTTCAGTTTCCATATATGTGCACCAAAAACCCAAAGTTTGGAAGTCTATATCTCGGCTTCTATAAGCACTATCCTTAAAAATCCAACAGTTTTGTCTTAGTTTTATCGTTTTGAATCCAACGAGACCACTCCCAAAGTTGTAGCTCCTTTAGTAACCGAGATACAAAGTTTTAGTTTCCATATATGTGCACCAAAAACCCAAAGTTTGGAAGTCTATATCTCGGCTTCTATAAGCACTATCTTTAAAAATCCAACAGTTTTGTCTTAGTTTTTCGTTCTGAATCCAACGAGACCACTCCCAAAGTTGTAGCTCCTTTAGTAACCGAGATACAAATTTTCAGTTTCCATATATGTGCACCAAAAACCCAAAGTTTGGAAGTCTATATCTCGGCTTCTATAAGCACTATCTTTAAACATCCAACAGTTTTGTCTTAGTTTTGTCGTTCTGAATCCAACGAGACCACTCCCAAAGTTGTAGCTCCTTTAGTAACCGAGATACAAATTTTCAGTTTCCATATATGTGCACCAAAAACCCAAAGTTTGGAAGTCTATATCTCGGCTTCTATATGCACTATCATTAAAAATCCAACAGTTTTGTCTTAGTTTTGTCGTTCTGAATCCAACGAGACCACTCTTAAAGTTGTAGCTCCTTTAGTAACCGAGATACAAATTTTCAGTTTCCATATATGTGCACCAAAAACCCAAAGTTTGGAAGTCTATATCTCGGCTTCTATAGGCACTATCTTTAAAAATCCAACAGTTTTGTCTTAGTTTTGTCGTTCTGAATCCAACGAGACTACTCCCAAAGTTGTAGCTCTTTTAATAACCAAGATACAAATTTTCAGTTTCCATATATGTGCACCAAAAACCCAAAGTTTGGAAGTCTATATCTCGGCTTCTATAAGCACTATCCTTAAAAATCCAACAGTTTTGTCTTAGTTTTATCGTTCTGAATCCAACGAGACCACTCCCAAAGTTGTAGCTCCTTTAGTAACCGAGATACAAAGTTTTAGTTTCCATATATGTGCACCAAAAACCCAAAGTTTGGAAGTCTATATCTCGGCTTCTATAAGCACTATCTTTAAAAATCCAACAGTTTTGTCTTAGTTTTGTCGTTCTGAATCCAACGAGATCACTCCCAAAGTTGTAGCTCCTTTAGTAACCGAGATACAAATTTTCAGTTTCCATATATGTGCACCAAAAACCCAAAGTTTGGAAGTCTATATCTCGGCTTCAATAAGCACTATCCTTAAAAATCCAACAGTTTTGTCTTAGTTTTGTCGTTCTGAATCCAACGAGACCACTCCCAAAGTTGTAGCTCCTTTACTAACCGAGATACAAACTATTGGTTTCCATATATGTGCACCAAAAACCAAAAGTTTGGAAGTCTGTATCTCGGCTTCTATAAGTACTAGCTTTAAAAGTCCAACGGTTTTGTCTTAGTTTCGACGTTCTGAATACAACGAGACTATTCCGAAAATCGTAGCTCTTTTACTAACCGAGATACAAACCTTTGGTTTCCATATATGTGCACCAAAAACCCAAAGTTTGGAAGTCTATATCTCGGCTTCTATAAGTACTAGCTTTAAAAATCCAACGGTTTTGTCTTAGTTTCGACGTTCTGAATCCAACGAGACTATTCCCAAAGTCGTAGCTCTTTTACTAACCGAGATACAAACTATTGGTTTCCATATATGTGCACCAAAAACCAAAAGTTTGGAAGTCTGTATCTCGGCTTCTATAAGTACTAGCTTTAAAAGTCCAACGGTTTTGTCTTAGTTTCGACGTTCTGAATCCAACGAGACTATTCCCAAAGTCGTAGCTCTTTTACTAACCGAGATACAAACTTTTGGTTTCCATATATGTGCACCAAAAACCCAAAGTTTGGAAGTCTATATCTCGGCTTCTATAAGCACTATCTTTAAAAATCCAACAGTTTTGTCTTAGTTTTGTCGTTCTGAATCCAACGAGACCACTCCCAAAGTTGTAGCTCCTTTAGTAACCGAGATACAAATTTTCAGTTTCCATATATGTGCACCAAAAACCCAAAGTTTGGAAGTCTATATCTCGGCTTCTATAAGCACTATCTTTAAAAATCCAACAGTTTTGTCTTAGTTTTGTCGTTCTGAATCCAACGAGACCACTCCCAAAGTTGTAGCTCCTTTAGTAACCGAGATACAAATTTTCAGTTTCCATTTATGTGCACCAAAAACCCAAAGTTTGGAAGTCTATATCTCGGCTTCTATAAGCACTAACTTTAAAAATCCAACAGTTTTGTCTTAGTTTTGTCGTTCTGAATCCAACGTGACCACTCCCAAAGTTGTAGCTCTTTTAATAACCGAGATACAAATTTTCAGTTTCCATATATGTGCACCAAAAACCCAAAGTTTGGAAGTCTATATCTCGGCTTGTATAAGCACTATCCCTAAAAATCCAACAGTTTTGTCTTAGTTTTGTCGTTCTGAATCCAACGAGACCACTCCCAAAGTTGTAGCTCCTTTAGTAACCGAGATACAAATTTTCAGTTTCCATATATGTGCACCAAAAACCCAAAGTTTGGAAGTCTATATCTCGGCTTCTATAAGCACTTTTTTTAAAAATATAACAGTTTTGTCTTAGTTTTGTCGTTCTAAATCCAACGAGACCACTCCCAAAGTTGTAGCTCTTTTAATAACCGAGATACAAATTTTCAGTTTCCATATATGTGCACCAAAAACCCAAAGTTTGGAAGTCTATATCTCGGCTTGTATAAGCACTATCCCTAAAAATCCAACAGTTTTGTCTTAGTTTTGTCGTTCTGAATCCAACGAGACCACTCCCAAAGTTGTAGCTCCTTTAGTAACCGAGATACAAATTTTCAGTTTCCAAATATGTGCACCAAAAACCCAAAGTTTGGAAGTCTATATCTCGGCTTCTATAAGCACTATCCTTAAAAATCCAACAGTTTTGTCTTAGTTTTATCGTTCTGAATTCAACGAGACCACTCCCAAAGTTGTAGCTCTTTTAATAACCGAGATACAAATTTTCAGTTTCCATATATGTGCACCAAAAACCCAAAGTTTGGAACTCTATATCTCGGCTTCTATAAGCACTATCCTTAAAAATCCAACAGTTTTGTCTTAGTTTTATCGTTCTGAATCCAACGAGACCACTCCCAAAGTTGTAGCTCCTTTAGTAACCGAGATACAAAGTTTTAGTTTCCATATATGTGCACCAAAAACCCAAAGTTTGGAAGTCTATATCTCGGCTTCTATAAGCACTATCTTTAAAAATCCAACAGTTTTGTCTTAGTTTTGTCGTTCTGAATCTAACGAGACTACTCCCAAAGTTGTAGCTCCTTTACTAACCGAGATACAAACTACTGGTTTCCATATATGTGCACCAAAAACCAAAAGTTTGGAAGTCTGTATCTCGGCTTCTATAAGTACTAGCTTTAAAAGTCCAACGGTTTTGTCTTAGTTTTGACGTTCTGAATACAACGAGACTATTCTCAAAATCGTAGCTCTTTTACTAACCGAGATACAAACTTTTGGTTTCCATATATGTGCACCAAAAAACCCAAAGTTTGGAAGTCTATATCTCGGCTTCTATAAGCACTATCTTTAAAAATCCAACGGTTTTGTCTTAGTTTCGACGTTCTGAATCCAACGAGACTATTCCCAAAGTCGTAGCTCTTATACTAACCGAGATACAAACTATTGGTTTCCATATATGTGCACCAAAAACCAAAAGTTTGGAAGTCTGTATCTCGGCTTCTATAAGTACTAGCTTTAAAAGTCCAACGGTTTTGTCTTAGTTTCGACGTTCTGAATATAACAAGACTATTCCCAAAGTCGTAGTTCTTTTACTAACCGAGATATAAATTTTGGTTTCCATATATGTGCACCAAAAACCCAAAGTTTGGAAGTCTATATCTCGGCTTCTATAAGCACTATCTTTAAAAATCCAACAGTTTTGTCTTAGTTTTGTCGTTCTGAATCCAACAAGACCACTCCCAAAGTTGTAGCTCCTTTAGTAACCGAGATACAAATTTTCAGTTTCCAAATATGTGCACTAAAAACCCAAAGTTTGGAAGTCTATATCTCGGCTTCTATAAGCACTATCCTTAAAAATCCAACGGTTTTGTCTTAGTTTCGACGTTCTGAATCCAACGAGACCACTCCCAAAGTTGTAGCTCCTTTAGTAACCGAGATACAAATTTTCAGTTTCCATATATGTGCACCAAAAACCCAAAGTTTGGAAGTCTATATCTCGGCTTCTATAAGCACTATCTTTAAACATCCAACAGTTTTGTCTTAGTTTTGTCGTTCTGAATCCAACGAGACCACTCCCAAAGTTGTAGCTCTTTTAATAACCGAGATACAAATTTTCAGTTTCCATATATGTGCACCAAAAACCCAAAGTTTGGAAGTCTATAGCTCGGCTTCTATAAGCACTATCTTTAAAAATCCAACAGTTTTGTCTTAGTTTTGTCGTTCTGAATCCAACAAGACCACTCCCAAAGTTGTAGCTCCTTTAGTAACCGAGATACAAATTTTCAGTTTCCATTTATGTGCACCAAAAACCCAAAGTTTGGAAGTCTATATCTCGGCTTCTATAAGCACTATCTTTAAAAATCCAACAGTTTTGTCTTAGTTTTGTCGTTCTGAATCCAACGAGACCACTCCCAAAGTTGTAGCTCCTTTAGTAACCGAGATACAAATTTTCAGTTTCCATATATGTGCACCAAAAACCCAAAGTCTGGAAGTCTATATCTCGGCTTCTATAAGCACTATCTTTAAAAATCCAACAGTTTTGTCTTAGTTTTGTCGTTCTAAATCCAACGTGACCACTCCCAAAGTTGTAGCTCTTTTAATAACCGAGATACAAATTTTCAGTTTCCATATATGTGCACCAAAAACCCAAAGTTTGGAAGTCTATATCTCGGCTTGTATAAGCACTATCCCTAAAAATCCAACAGTTTTGTCTTAGTTTTATCGTTCTGAATCCAACGAGACCACTCCCAAAGTTGTAGCTCCTTTAGTAACCGAGATACAAATTTTCAGTTTCCATATATGTGCACCAAAAACCCAAAGTTTGGAAGTCTATATCTCGGCTTCTATAAGCACTATCTTTAAAAATCCAACAGTTTTGTCTTAGTTTTGTCGTTCTGAATCCAACGAGACCACTCCCAAAGTTGTAGCTCTTTTAATAACCGAGATACAAATTTTCAGTTTCCATATATGTGCACCAAAAACCCAAAGTTTGGAACTCTATATCTCGGCTTCTATAAGCACTATCCTTAAAAATCCAACAGTTTTGTCTTAGTTTTATCGTTCTGAATCCAACGAGACCACTCCCAAAGTTGTAGCTCCTTTAGTAACCGAGATACAAAGTTTTAGTTTCCATATATGTGCACCAAAAACCCAAAGTTTGGAAGTCTATATCTCGGCTTCTATAAGCACTATCTTTAAAAATCCAACAGTTTTGTCTTAGTTTTGTCGTTCTGAATCTAACGAGACTACTCCCAAAGTTGTAGCTCCTTTACTAACCGAGATACAAACTACTGGTTTCCATATATGTGCACCAAAAACCAAAAGTTTGGAAGTCTGTATCTCGGCTTCTATAAGTACTAGCTTTAAAAGTCCAACGGTTTTGTCTTAGTTTCGACGTTCTGAATACAACGAGACTATTCTCAAAATCGTAGCTCTTTTACTAACCGAGATACAAACTTTTGGTTTCCATATATGTGCACCAAAAAACCCAAAGTTTGGAAGTCTATATCTCGGCTTCTATAAGCACTATCTTTAAAAATCCAACGGTTTTGTCTTAGTTTCGACGTTCTGAATCCAACGAGACTATTCCCAAAGTCGTAGCTCTTATACTAACCGAGATACAAACTATTGGTTTCCATATATGTGCACCAAAAACCAAAAGTTTGGAAGTCTGTATCTCGGCTTCTATAAGTACTAGCTTTAAAAGTCCAACGGTTTTGTCTTAGTTTCGACGTTCTGAATATAACAAGACTATTCCCAAAGTCGTAGTTCTTTTACTAACCGAGATATAAATTTTGGTTTCCATATATGTGCACCAAAAACCCAAAGTTTGGAAGTCTATATCTCGGCTTCTATAAGCACTATCTTTAAAAATCCAACAGTTTTGTCTTAGTTTTGTCGTTTTGAATCCAACAAGACCACTCCCAAAGTTGTAGCTCCTTTAGTAACCGAGATACAAATTTTCAGTTTCCAAATATGTGCACTAAAAACCCAAAGTTTGGAAGTCTATATCTCGGCTTCTATAAGCACTATCCTTAAAAATCCAACGGTTTTGTCTTAGTTTCGACGTTCTGAATCCAACGAGACCACTCCCAAAGTTGTAGCTCCTTTAGTAACCGAGATACAAATTTTCAGTTTCCATATATGTGCACCAAAAACCCAAAGTTTGGAAGTCTATATCTCGGCTTCTATAAGCACTATCTTTAAACATCCAACAGTTTTGTCTTAGTTTTGTCGTTCTGAATCCAACGAGACCACTCCCAAAGTTGTAGCTCTTTTAATAACCGAGATACAAATTTTCAGTTTCCATATATGTGCACCAAAAACCCAAAGTTTGGAAGTCTATAGCTCGGCTTCTATAAGCACTATCTTTAAAAATCCAACAGTTTTGTCTTAGTTTTGTCGTTCTGAATCCAACGAGACCACTCCCAAGGTTGTAGCTCCTTTAGTAACCGAGATACAAATTTTCAGTTTCCATATATGTGCACCAAAAACCCAAAGTTTGGAAGTCTATATCTCGGCTTCTATAAGCACTATCTTTAAAAATCCAACAGTTTTGTCTTAGTTTTGTCGTTCTGAATCCAACGAGACCACTCCCAAAGTTGTAGCTCCTTTAGTAACCGAGATACAAATTTTCAGTTTCCATTTATGTGCACCAAAAACCCAAAGTTTGGAAGTCTATATCTCGGCTTCTATAAGCACTATCTTTAAAAATCCAACAGTTTTGTCTTAGTTTTGTCGTTCTGAATCCAACGAGACCACTCCCAAAGTTGTAGCTCCTTTAGTAACCGAGATACAAATTTTCAGTTTCCATATATGTGCACCAAAAACCCAAAGTCTGGAAGTCTATATCTCGGCTTCTATAAGCACTATCTTTAAAAATCCAACAGTTTTGTCTTAGTTTTGTCGTTCTAAATCCAACGTGACCACTCCCAAAGTTGTAGCTCTTTTAATAACCGAGATACAAATTTTCAGTTTCCATATATGTGCACCAAAAACCCAAAGTTTGGAAGTCTATATCTCGGCTTGTATAAGCACTATCCCTAAAAATCCAACAGTTTTGTCTTAGTTTTATCGTTCTGAATCCAACGAGACCACTCCCAAAGTTGTAGCTCCTTTAGTAACCGAGATACAAATTTTCAGTTTCCATATATGTGCACCAAAAACCCAAAGTTTGGAAGTCTATATCTCGGCTTCTATAAGCACTATCTTTAAAAATCCAACAGTTTTGTCTTAGTTTTGTCGTTCTGAATCCAACGAGACCACTCCCAAAGTTGTAGCTCCTTTAGTAACCGAGATACAAATTTTCAGTTTCCATTTATGTGCACCAAAAACCCAAAGTTTGGAAGTCTATATCTCGGCTTCTATAAGCACTATCTTTAAAAATCCAACAGTTTTGTCTTAGTTTTGTCGTTCTGAATCCAACGAGACCACTCCCAAAGTTGTAGCTCCTTTAGTAACCGAGATACAAATTTTCAGTTTCCATATATGTGCACCAAAAACCCAAAGTCTGGAAGTCTATATCTCGGCTTCTATAAGCACTATCTTTAAAAATCCAACAGTTTTGTCTTAGTTTTGTCGTTCTGAATCCAACGAGACTACTCCCAAAGTTGTAGCTCCTTTAGTAACCGAGATACAAATTTTCAGTTTCCATATATGTGCACCAAAAACCCAAAGTTTGGAAGTCTATATCTCGGCTTCTATAAGCACTATCTTTAAAAATCCAACAGTTTTGTCTTAGTTTTGTCGTTCTGAATCCAACGAGAGCACCCCCAAAGTTGTAGCTCCTTTAGTAACCGAGATACAAAGTTTTAGTTTCCATATATGTGCACCAAAAACCCAAAGTTTGGAAGTCTATATCTCGGCTTCTATAAGCACTATCTTTAAAAATCCAACAGTTTTGTCTTAGTTTTGTCGTTCTGAACCCAACGAGACTACTCCCAAAGTTGTAGCTCTTTTAATAACCGAGATACAAATTTTCAGTTTCCATATATGTGCACCAAAAACCCAAAGTTTGGAAGTCTATATCTCGGCTTCTATAAGCACTATCCTTAAAAATCCAACAGTTTTGTCTTAGTTTTGTCGTTCTGAATCCAACGAGACCACTCCCAAAGTTGTAGCTCTTTTAATAACCGAGATACAAATTTTCAGTTTCCATATATGTGCACCAAAAACCCAAAGTTTGGAAGTCTATATCTCGGCTTCTATAAGCACTATCCTTAAAAATCCAACAGTTTTGTCTTAGTTTTGTCGTTCTGAATCCAACGAGACCACTCCCAAAGTTGTAGCTCCTTTAGTAACCGAGATACAAAGTTTTAGTTTCCATATATGTGCACCAAAAACCCAAAGTTTGGAAGTCTATATCTCGGCTTCTATAAGCACTATCTTTAAAAATCCAACAGTTTTGTCTTAGTTTTGTCGTTTTGAATCCAACAAGACCACTCTTAAAGTTGTAGCTCCTTTAGTAACCGAGATACAAATTTTCAGTTTCCATATATGTGCACCAAAAACCCAAAGTTTGGAAGTCTATATCTCGGCTTCTATAAGCACTATCTTTAAAAATCCAACAGTTTTGTCTTAGTTTTGTCGTTCTGAATCCAACGAGACCACTCCCAAAGTTGTAGCTCCTTTAGTAACCGAGATACAAATTTTCAGTTTCCAAATATGTGCACCAAAAACTCAAAGTTTGGAAGTCTATATCTCGGCTTCTATAAGCACTATCTTTAAAAATCCAACAGTTTTGTCTTAGTTTAGTCGTTCTGAATCCAACGAGACCACTCCCAAAGTTGTAGCTCCTTTAGTAACCGAGATACAAATTTTCAGTTTCCATATATGTGCACCAAAAACCCAAAGTTTGGAAGTCTATATCTCGGCTTCTATAAACACTATCTTTAAAAATCCAACAGTTTTGTCTTAGTTTTGTCGTTCTGAATCCAACGAGACCACCCCCAAAGTTGTAGCTCCTTTAGTAACCGAGATACAAAGTTTTAGTTTCCATATATGTGCACCAAAAACCCAAAGTTTGGAAGTCTATATCTCGGCTTTTATAAGCACTATCTATAAAAATCCAACAGTTTTGTCTTAGTTTTGTCGTTCTGAATCCAACGAGACCACTCCCAAAGTTGTAGCTCTTTTAATAACCGAGATACAAATTTTCAGTTTCCATATATGTGCACCAAAAACCCAAAGTTTGGAAGTCTATATCTCGGCTTCTATAAGCACTATCCTTAAAAATCCAACAGTTTTGTCTTAGTTTTGTCGTTCTGAATCCAACGAGACCACTCCCAAAGTTGTAGCTCCTTTAGTAACCGAGATACAAAGTTTTAGTTTCCATATATGTGCACCAAAAACCCAAAGTTTGGAAGTCTATATCTCGGCTTCTATAGGCACTATCTTTAAAAATCCAACAGTTTTGTCTTAGTTTTGTCGTTCTGAATCCAACGAGACCACTCCCAAAGTTGTAGCTCCCTTAGTAACCGAGATACAAAGTTTTAGTTTCCATATATGTGCACCAAAAACCCAAAGTTTGGAAGTCTATATCTCGGCTTCTATAAGCACTATCTTTAAAAATTCAACAGTTTGTCTTAGTTTTGTCGTTCTGAATCCAACGAGACTACTCCCAAAGTTGTAGCTCCTTTAGTAACCGAGATACAAAGTTTTAGTTTCCATATATGTGCCCCAAAAACCCAAAGTTTGGAAGTCTATATCTCGGCTTCTATAGGCACTATCTTTAAAAATCCAACAGTTTTGTCTTAGTTTTGTCGTTCTGAATCCAGCGAGACCACTCTTAAAGTTGTAGCTCCTTTAGTAACCGAGATACAAATTTTCAGTTTCCATATATGTGCACCAAAAACCCAAAGTTTGGAAGTCTATATCTCGGCTTCTATAAGCACTATCTTTAAAAATTCAACAGTTTTGTCTTAGTTTTGTCGTTCTGAATCCAACGAGACCACTCCCAAAGTTGTAGCTCCTTTAGTAACCGAGATACAAATTTTCAGTTTCCATATATATGCACCAAAAACCCAAAGTTTGGAAGTCTATATCTCGGCTTCTATAAGCACTATCTTTAAAAATCCAACAGTTTTGTCTTAGTTTTGTCGTTCTGAATCCAACGAGACCACTCCCAAAGTTGTAGCTTCTTTAGTAACCGAGATACAAATTTTCAGTTTCCAAATATGTGCACCAAAAACCCAAAGTTTGGAAGTCTATATCTCGGCTTCTATAAGCACTATCTTTAAATATTCAACAGTTTTGTCTTAGTTTTGTCGTTCTGAATCCAACGAGACCACTCCCAAAGTTGTAGCTCCTTTAGTAACCGAGATACAAATTTTCAGTTTCCATATATGTGCACCAAAAACCCAAAGTTTGGAAGTCTATATCTCGGCCTCTATAAGCACTATCTTTAAAAATTCAACAGTTTTGTCTTAGTTTTGTCGTTCTGAATCCAACGAGGCCACTCCCAAAGTTGTAGCTCCTTTAGTAACCGAGATACAAATTTTCAGTTTCCATATATGTGCACCAAAAACCCAAAGTTTGGAAGTCTATATCTCGGCTTCTATAAGCACTATCTTTAAAAATCCAACAGTTTTGTCTTAGTTTTGTCGTTCTGAATCCAACGAGACCACTCCCAAAAATGTAGCTCCTTTAGTAACCGAGATACAAATTTTCAGTTTCCATTTATGTGCACCAAAAACCCAAAGTTTGGAAGTCTATATCTCGGCTTCTATAAGCACTATCTTTAAAAATTCAACAGTTTTGTCTTAGTTTTGTCGTTCTGAATCCAACGAGACTACTCCCAAAGTTGTAGCTCCTTTAGTAACCGAGATACAAAGTTTTAGTTTCCATATATGTACACCAAAAACCCACAGTTTGGAAGTCTATATCTCGGCTTCTATAGGCACTATCTTTAAAAATCCAACAGTTTTGTCTTAGTTTTGTCGTTCTGAATCCAACGAGACCACTCCCAAAGTTGTAGCTCCTTTAGTAACCGAGATACAAATTTTCAGTTTCCATATATGTGCACCAAAAACCCAAAGTTTGGAAGTCTATATCTCGGCTTCTATAAACACTATCTTTAAAAATCCAACAGTTTTGTCTTAGTTTTGTCGTTCTGAATTCAACGAGACCACTCCCAAAGTTGTAGCTCCTTTAGTAACCGAGATACAAATTTTCAGTTTCCATATATGTGCACCAAAAACCCAAAGTTTGGAAGTCTATATCTCGGCTTCTATAAGCACTATCTTTAAAAATTCAACAGTTTTGTCTTAGTTTTGTCGTTCTGAATCCAACGAGGCCACTCCCAAAGTTGTAGCTCCTTTAGTAACCGAGATACAAATTTTCAGTTTCCATATATGTGCACCAAAAACCCAAAGTTTGGAAGTCTATATCTCGGCTTCTATAAGCACTATCTTTAAAAATCCAACAGTTTTGTCTTAGTTTTGTCGTTCTGAATCCAACGAGACCACTCCCAAAAATGTAGCTCCTTTAGTAACCGAGATACAAATTTTCAGTTTCCATTTATGTGCACCAAAAACCCAAAGTTTGGAAGTCTATATCTCGGCTTCTATAAGCACTATCTTTAAAAATTCAACAGTTTTGTCTTAGTTTTGTCGTTCTGAATCCAACGAGACTACTCCCAAAGTTGTAGCTCCTTTAGTAACCGAGATACAAAGTTTTAGTTTCCATATATGTACACCAAAAACCCACAGTTTGGAAGTCTATATCTCGGCTTCTATAGGCACTATCTTTAAAAATCCAACAGTTTTGTCTTAGTTTTGTCGTTCTGAATCCAACGAGACCACTCCCAAAGTTGTAGCTCCTTTAGTAACCGAGATACAAATTTTCAGTTTCCATATATGTGCACCAAAAACCCAAAGTTTGGAAGTCTATATCTCGGCTTCTATAAACACTATCTTTAAAAATCCAACAGTTTTGTCTTAGTTTTGTCGTTCTGAATTCAACGAGACCACTCCCAAAGTTGTAGCTCCTTTAGTAACCGAGATACAAATTTTCAGTTTCCATATATGTGCACCAAAAACCCAAAGTTTGGAAGTCTATATCTCGGCTTCTATAAGCACTATCTTTAAAAATTCAACAGTTTTTTCTTAGTTTTGTCGTTCTGAATCCAACGAGACCACTCCCAAAGTTGTAGCTCCTTTAGTAACCGAGATACAAATTTTCAGTTTCCATATATATGCACCAAAAACCCAAAGTTTGGAAGTCTATATCTCGGCTTCTATAAGCACTATCTTTAAAAATCCAACAGTTTTGTCTTAGTTTTGTCGTTCTGAATCCAACGAGACCACTCCCAAAAATGTAGCTCCTTTAGTAACCGAGATACAAATTTTCAGTTTCCATATATATGCACCAAAAACCCAAAGTTTGGAAGTCTATATCTCGGCTTCTATAAGCACTATCTTTAAAAATTCAACAGTTTTGTCTTAGTTTTGTCGTTCTGAATCCAACGAGACCACTCCCAAAGTTGTAGCTCCTTTAGTAACCGAGATACAAATTTTCAGTTTCCATATATGTGCACCAAAAGCCCAAAGTTTGGAAGTCTATATCTCGGCTTCTATAAACACTATCTTTAAAAATCCAACAGTTTTGTCTTAGTTTTGTCGTTCTGAATTTAACGAGACCACTCCCAAAGTTGTAGCTCCTTTAGTAACCGAGATACAAATTTTCAGTTTCCAAATATGTGCACCAAAAACCCAAAGTTTGGAAGTCTATATCTCGGCTTCTATAAGTACTAGCTTTAAAAGTCCAACGGTTTTGTCTTAGTTTCGACGTTCTGAATATAACAAGACTATTCCCAAAGTCGTAGTTCTTTTACTAACCGAGATATAAATTTTGGTTTCCATATATGTGCACCAAAAACCCAAAGTTTGGAAGTCTATATCTCGGCTTCTATAAGCACTATCTTTAAAAATCCAACAGTTTTGTCTTAGTTTTGTCGTTCTGAATCCAACAAGACCACTCCCAAAGTTGTAGCTCCTTTAGTAACCGAGATACAAATTTTCAGTTTCCATTTATGTGCACCAAAAACCCAAAGTTTGGAAGTCTATATCTCGGCTTCTATAAGCACTATCTTTAAAAATCCAACAGTTTTGTCTTAGTTTTGTCGTTCTGAATCCAACGAGACCACTCCCAAAGTTGTAGCTCCTTTAGTAACCGAGATACAAATTTTCAGTTTCCAAATATGTGCACCAAAAACTCAAAGTTTGGAAGTCTATATCTCGGCTTCTATAAGCACTATCTTTAAAAATCCAACAGTTTTATCTTAGTTTTGTCGTTCTGAATCCAACGAGACCACTCCCAAAGTTGTAGCTCCTTTAGTAACCGAGATACAAATTTTCAGTTTCCATATATGTGCACCAAAAACCAAAAGTTTGGAAGTCTGTATCTCGGCTTCTATAAGTACTAGCTTTAAAAGTCCAACGGTTTTGTCTTAGTTTCGACGTTCTGAATACAACGAGACTATTCCCAAAATCGTAGCTCTTTTACTAACCGAGATACAAACTTTTGGTTTCCATATATGTGCACCAAAAACCCAAAGTTTGGAAGTCTATATCTCGGCTTCTATAAGCACTATCTTTAAAAATCCAACGGTTTTGTCTTAGTTTCGACGTTCTGAATCCAACGAGACTATTCCCAAAGTCGTAGCTCTTTTACTAACCGAGATACAAACTATTGGTTTCCATATATGTGCACCAAAAACCAAAAGTTTGGAAGTCTGTATCTCGGCTTCTATAAGTACTAGCTTTAAAAGTCCAACGGTTTTGTCTTAGTTTCGACGTTCTGAATATAACAAGACTATTCCCAAAGTCGTAGTTCTTTTACTAACCGAGATATAAACTTTTGGTTTCCATATATGTGCACCAAAAACCCAAAGTTTGGAAGTCTATATCTCGGCTTCTATAAGCACTATCTTTAAAAATCCAACAGTTTTGTCTTAGTTTTGTCGTTCTGAATCCAACGAGACCACTCCCAAAGTTGTAGCTCCTTTAGTAACCGAGATACAAATTTTCAGTTTCCAAATATGTGCACTAAAAACCCAAAGTTTGGAAGTCTATATCTCGGCTTCTATAAGCACTATCCTTAAAAATCCAACAGTTTTGTCTTAGTTTTGTCGTTCTGAATCCAACGAGACCACTCCCAAAATTGTAGCTCCTTTAGTAACCGAGATACAAAGTTTTAGTTTCCATATATGTGCACCAAAAACCCAAAGTTTGGAAGTCTATATCTCGGCTTCTATAGGCACTATCTTTAGAAATCCAACAGTTTTGTCTTAGTTTTGTCGTTCTGAATCCAACGAGACCACTCCCAAAGTTGTAGCTCCTTTAGTAACCGAGATACAAATTTTCAGTTTCCAAATATGTGCACCAAAAACCCAAAGTTTGGAAGTCTATATCTCGGCTTCTATAAGCACTATCCTTAAAAATCCAACAGCTTTGTCTTAGTTTTGTCGTTCTGAATCCAACGAGACCACTCCCAAAGTTGTAGCTCCTTTAGTAACCGAGATACAAAGTTTTAGTTTCCATATATGTGCACCAAAAACCCAAAGTTTGGAAGTCTATATCTCGGCTTCTATAGGCACTATCTTTAGAAATCCAACAGTTTTGTCTTAGTTTTGTCGTTCTGAATCCAACGAGACCACTCCCAAAGTTGTAGCTCCTTTAGTAACCGAGATACAAATTTTCAGTTTCCATATATGTGCACCAAAAACCCAAAGTTTGGAAGTCTATATCTCGGCTTCTATAAGCACTATCTTTAAAAATCCAACAGTTTTGTCTTAGTTTTGTCGTTCTGAATCCAACGAGACCACTCCCAAAGTTGTAGCTCCTTTAGTAACCGAGATACAAATTTTCAGTTTCCAAATATGTGCACCAAAAACCCAAAGTTTGGAAGTCTATATCTCGGCTTCTATAAGCACTATCCTTAAAAATCCAACAGTTTTGTCTTAGTTTTATCGTTCTGAATTCAACGAGACCACTCCCAAAGTTGTAGCTCTTTTAATAACCGAGATACAAATTTTCAGTTTCCATATATGTGCACCAAAAACCCAAAGTTTGGAAGTCTATATCTCGGCTTCTATAAGCACTATCTTTAAAAATCCAACAGTTTTGTCTTAGTTTTGTCGTTCTGAATCCAACGAGACCACTCCCAAAGTTGTAGCTCCTTTAGTAACCGAGATACAAAGTTTTAGTTTCCATATATGTGCACCAAAAACCCAAAGTTTGGAAGTCTATATCTCGGCTTCTATAGGCACTATCTTTAGAAATCCAACAGTTTTGTCTTAGTTTTGTCGTTCTGAATCCAACGAGACCACTCCCAAAGTTGTAGCTCCTTTAGTAACCGAGATACAAATTTTCAGTTTCCATATATGTGCACCAAAAACCCAAAGTTTGGAAGTCTATATCTCGGCTTGTATAAGCACTATCCCTAAAAATCCAACAGTTTTGTCTTAGTTTTGTCGTTCTGAATCCAACGAGACTATTCCCAAAGTCGTAGCTCTTTTACTAACCGAGATACAAACTATTGGTTTCCATATATGTGCACCAAAAACCCAAAGTTTGGAAGTCTATATCTCGGCTTCTATAAGCACTATCTTTAAAAGTCCAACGGTTTTGTCTTAGTTTCGACGTTCTGAATACAACGAGACTATTCCCAAAATCGTAGCTCTTTTACTAACCGAGATACAAACTTTTGGTTTCCATATATGTGCACCAAAAACCCAAAGTTTGGAAGTCTATATCTCGGCTTCTATAAGCACTATCTTTAAAAATCAAACAGTTTTGTCTTAGTTTTGTCGTTCTGAATCCAACGAGACCACTCCCAAAGTTGTAGCTCCTTTAGTAACCGAGATACAAATTTTCAGTTTCCATATATGTGCACCAAAAGCCCAAAGTTTGGAAGTCTATATCTCGGCTTCTATAAACACTATCTTTAAAAATCCAACAGTTTTGTCTTAGTTTTGTCGTTCTGAATTTAACGAGACCACTCCCAAAGTTGTAGCTCCTTTAGTAACCGAGATACAAATTTTCAGTTTCCAAATATGTGCACCAAAAACCCAAAGTTTGGAAGTCTATATCTCGGCTTCTATAAGTACTAGCTTTAAAAGTCCAACGGTTTTGTCTTAGTTTCGACGTTCTGAATATAACAAGACTATTCCCAAAGTCGTAGTTCTTTTACTAACCGAGATATAAATTTTGGTTTCCATATATGTGCACCAAAAACCCAAAGTTTGGAAGTCTATATCTCGGCTTCTATAAGCACTATCTTTAAAAATCCAACAGTTTTGTCTTAGTTTTGTCGTTCTGAATCCAACAAGACCACTCCCAAAGTTGTAGCTCCTTTAGTAACCGAGATACAAATTTTCAGTTTCCATTTATGTGCACCAAAAACCCAAAGTTTGGAAGTCTATATCTCGGCTTCTATAAGCACTATCTTTAAAAATCCAACAGTTTTGTCTTAGTTTTGTCGTTCTGAATCCAACGAGACCACTCCCAAAGTTGTAGCTCCTTTAGTAACCGAGATACAAATTTTCAGTTTCCAAATATGTGCACCAAAAACTCAAAGTTTGGAAGTCTATATCTCGGCTTCTATAAGCACTATCTTTAAAAATCCAACAGTTTTATCTTAGTTTTGTCGTTCTGAATCCAACGAGACCACTCCCAAAGTTGTAGCTCCTTTAGTAACCGAGATACAAATTTTCAGTTTCCATATATGTGCACCAAAAACCAAAAGTTTGGAAGTCTGTATCTCGGCTTCTATAAGTACTAGCTTTAAAAGTCCAACGGTTTTGTCTTAGTTTCGACGTTCTGAATACAACGAGACTATTCCCAAAATCGTAGCTCTTTTACTAACCGAGATACAAACTTTTGGTTTCCATATATGTGCACCAAAAACCCAAAGTTTGGAAGTCTATATCTCGGCTTCTATAAGCACTATCTTTAAAAATCCAACGGTTTTGTCTTAGTTTCGACGTTCTGAATCCAACGAGACTATTCCCAAAGTCGTAGCTCTTTTACTAACCGAGATACAAACTATTGGTTTCCATATATGTGCACCAAAAACCAAAAGTTTGGAAGTCTGTATCTCGGCTTCTATAAGTACTAGCTTTAAAAGTCCAACGGTTTTGTCTTAGTTTCGACGTTCTGAATATAACAAGACTATTCCCAAAGTCGTAGTTCTTTTACTAACCGAGATATAAACTTTTGGTTTCCATATATGTGCACCAAAAACCCAAAGTTTGGAAGTCTATATCTCGGCTTCTATAAGCACTATCTTTAAAAATCCAACAGTTTTGTCTTAGTTTTGTCGTTCTGAATCCAACGAGACCACTCCCAAAGTTGTAGCTCCTTTAGTAACCGAGATACAAATTTTCAGTTTCCAAATATGTGCACTAAAAACCCAAAGTTTGGAAGTCTATATCTCGGCTTCTATAAGCACTATCCTTAAAAATCCAACAGTTTTGTCTTAGTTTTGTCGTTCTGAATCCAACGAGACCACTCCCAAAATTGTAGCTCCTTTAGTAACCGAGATACAAAGTTTTAGTTTCCATATATGTGCACCAAAAACCCAAAGTTTGGAAGTCTATATCTCGGCTTCTATAGGCACTATCTTTAGAAATCCAACAGTTTTGTCTTAGTTTTGTCGTTCTGAATCCAACGAGACCACTCCCAAAGTTGTAGCTCCTTTAGTAACCGAGATACAAATTTTCAGTTTCCAAATATGTGCACCAAAAACCCAAAGTTTGGAAGTCTATATCTCGGCTTCTATAAGCACTATCCTTAAAAATCCAACAGCTTTGTCTTAGTTTTGTCGTTCTGAATCCAACGAGACCACTCCCAAAGTTGTAGCTCCTTTAGTAACCGAGATACAAAGTTTTAGTTTCCATATATGTGCACCAAAAACCCAAAGTTTGGAAGTCTATATCTCGGCTTCTATAGGCACTATCTTTAGAAATCCAACAGTTTTGTCTTAGTTTTGTCGTTCTGAATCCAACGAGACCACTCCCAAAGTTGTAGCTCCTTTAGTAACCGAGATACAAATTTTCAGTTTCCATATATGTGCACCAAAAACCCAAAGTTTGGAAGTCTATATCTCGGCTTCTATAAGCACTATCTTTAAAAATCCAACAGTTTTGTCTTAGTTTTGTCGTTCTGAATCCAACGAGACCACTCCCAAAGTTGTAGCTCCTTTAGTAACCGAGATACAAATTTTCAGTTTCCAAATATGTGCACCAAAAACCCAAAGTTTGGAAGTCTATATCTCGGCTTCTATAAGCACTATCCTTAAAAATCCAACAGTTTTGTCTTAGTTTTATCGTTCTGAATTCAACGAGACCACTCCCAAAGTTGTAGCTCTTTTAATAACCGAGATACAAATTTTCAGTTTCCATATATGTGCACCAAAAACCCAAAGTTTGGAAGTCTATATCTCGGCTTCTATAAGCACTATCTTTAAAAATCCAACAGTTTTGTCTTAGTTTTGTCGTTCTGAATCCAACGAGATCACTCCCAAAGTTGTAGCTCCTTTAGTAACCGAGATACAAAGTTTTAGTTTCCATATATGTGCACCAAAAACCCAAAGTTTGGAAGTCTATATCTCGGCTTCTATAGGCACTATCTTTAGAAATCCAACAGTTTTGTCTTAGTTTTGTCGTTCTGAATCCAACGAGACCACTCCCAAAGTTGTAGCTCCTTTAGTAACCGAGATACAAATTTTCAGTTTCCATATATGTGCACCAAAAACCCAAAGTTTGGAAGTCTATATCTCGGCTTGTATAAGCACTATCCCTAAAAATCCAACAGTTTTGTCTTAGTTTTGTCGTTCTGAATCCAACGAGACTATTCCCAAAGTCGTAGCTCTTTTACTAACCGAGATACAAACTATTGGTTTCCATATATGTGCACCAAAAACCCAAAGTTTGGAAGTCTATATCTCGGCTTCTATAAGCACTATCTTTAAAAGTCCAACGGTTTTGTCTTAGTTTCGACGTTCTGAATACAACGAGACTATTCCCAAAATCGTAGCTCTTTTACTAACCGAGATACAAACTTTTGGTTTCCATATATGTGCACCAAAAACCCAAAGTTTGGAAGTCTATATCTCGGCTTCTATAAGCACTATCTTTAAAAATCAAACAGTTTTGTCTTAGTTTTGTCGTTCTGAATCCAACGAGACCACTCTTAAAGTTGTAGCTCCTTTAGTAACCGAGATACAAATTTTCAGTTTCCATATATGTGCACCAAAAACCCAAAGTCTGGAAGTCTATATCTCGGCTTCTATAAGCACTATCTTTAAAAATCCAACAGTTTTGTCTTAGTTTTGTCGTTTTGAATCCAACGAGACCACTCCCAAAGTTGTAGCTCCTTTAGTAACCGAGATACAAATTTTCAGTTTCCATATATGTGCACCAAAAACCCAAAGTTTGGAAGTCTATATCTCGGCTTCTATAAGCACTATCTTTAAAAATCCAACAGTTTTGTCTTAGTTTTGTCGTTCTGAATTCAACGAGAGCACCCCCAAAGTTGTAGCTCCTTTAGTAACCGAGATACAAAGTTTTAGTTTCCATATATGTGCACCAAAAACCCAAAGTTTGGAAGTCTATATCTCGGCTTCTATAAGCACTATCCTTAAAAATCCAACAGTTTTGTCTTAGTTTTATCGTTCTGAATTCAACGAGACCACTCCCAAAGTTGTAGCTCTTTTAATAACCGAGATACAAATTTTCAGTTTCCATATATGTGCACCAAAAACCCAAAGTTTGGAAGTCTATATCTCGGCTTCTATAAGCACTATCTTTAAAAATCCAACAGTTTTGTCTTAGTTTTGTCGTTCTGAATCCAACGAGACCACTCCCAAAGTTGTAGCTCCTTTAGTAACCGAGATACAAATTTTCAGTTTCCATATATGTGCACCAAAAACCCAAAGTTTGGAAGTCTATATCTCGGCTTCTATAAGCACTATCTTTAAAAATCCAACAGTTTTGTCTTAGTTTTGTCGTTCTGAATCCAACGAGACCACTCCCAAAGTTGTAGCTCCTTTAGTAACCGAGATACAAATTTTCAGTTTCCATTTATGTGCACCAAAAACCCAAAGTTTGGAAGTCTATATCTCGGCTTCTATAAGCACTATCCTTAAAAATCCAACAGTTTTGTCTTAGTTTTGTCGTTTTGAATCCAACGAGACCACTCCCAAAGTTGTAGCTCTTTTAATAACCGAGATACAAATTTTCAGTTTCCATATATGTGCACCAAAAACCCAAAGTTTGGAAGTCTATATCTCGGCTTGTATAAGCACTATCCCTAAAAATCCAACAGTTTTGTCTTAGTTTTGTCGTTCTGAATCCAACGAGACCACTCCCAAAGTTGTAGCTCCTTTAGTAACCGAGATACAAATTTTCAGTTTCCAAATATGTGCACCAAAAACCCAAAGTTTGGAAGTCTATATCTCGGCTTCTATAAGCACTATCCTTAAAAATCCAACAGTTTTGTCTTAGTTTTATCGTTCTGAATTCAACGAGACCACTCCCAAAGTTGTAGCTCTTTTAATAACCGAGATACAAATTTTCAGTTTCTAAATATGTGCACCAAAAACCCAAAGTTTGGAAGTCTATATCTCGGCTTCTATAAGCACTATCTTTAAAAATCCAACGGTTTTGTCTTAGTTTCGACGTTCTGAATCCAACGAGACTATTCCCAAAGTCGTAGCTCTTTTACTAACCGAGATACAAACTATTGGTTTCCATATATGTGCACCAAAAACCCAAAGTTTGGAAGTCTATATCTCGGCTTCTATAAGCACTATCTTTAAAAGTCCAACGGTTTTGTCTTAGTTTCGACGTTCTGAATACAACGAGACTATTCCCAAAATCGTAGCTCTTTTACTAACCGAGATACAAACTTTTGGTTTCCATATATGTGCACCAAAAACCCAAAGTTTGGAAGTCTATATCTCGGCTTCTATAAGCACTATCTTTAAAAATCAAACAGTTTTGTCTTAGTTTTGTCGTTCTGAATCCAACGAGAGCACCCCCAAAGTTGTAGCTCCTTTAGTAACCGAGATACAAATTTTCAGTTTCCATATATGTGCACCAAAAACCCAAAGTTTGGAAGTCTATATCTCGGCTTGTATAAGCACTATCCCTAAAAATCCAACAGTTTTGTCTTAGTTTTGTCGTTCTGAATCCAACGAGACCACTCCCAAAGTTGTAGCTCCTTTAGTAACCGAGATACAAATTTTCAGTTTCCAAATATGTGCACCAAAAACCCAAAGTTTGGAAGTCTATATCTCGGCTTCTATAAGCACTATCCTTAAAAATCCAACAGTTTTGTCTTAGTTTTGTCGTTCTGAATCCAACGAGACCACTCCTAAAGTTGTAGCTCCTTTAGTAACCGAGATACAAATTTTCAGTTTCCATATATGTGCACCAAAAACCCAAAGTCTGGAAGTCTATATCTCGGCTTCTATAAGCACTATCTTTAAAAATCCAACAGTTTTGTCTTAGTTTTGTCGTTTTGAATCCAACGAGACCACTCCCAAAGTTGTAGCTCCTTTAGTAACCGAGATACAAATTTTCAGTTTCCATATATGTGCACCAAAAACCCAAAGTTTGGAAGTCTATATCTCGGCTTCTATAAGCACTATCTTTAAAAATCCAACAGTTTTGTCTTAGTTTTGTCGTTCTGAATTCAACGAGAGCACCCCCAAAGTTGTAGCTCCTTTAGTAACCGAGATACAAAGTTTTAGTTTCCATATATGTGCACCAAAAACCCAAAGTTTGGAAGTCTATATCTCGGCTTCTATAAGCACTATCTTTAAAAATCCAACAGTTTTGTCTTAGTTTTGTCGTTCTGAATCCAACGAGACCACTCCCAAAGTTGTAGCTCTTTTAAAAACCGAGATACAAATTTTCAGTTTCCATATATGTGCACCAAAAACCCAAAGTTTGGAAGTCTATATCTCGGCTTCTATAAGCACTATCTTTAAAAATCCAACAGTTTTGTCTTAGTTTTGTCGTTTTGAATCCAACGAGACCACTCCCAAAGTTGTAGCTCCTTTAGTAACCGAGATACAAATTTTCAGTTTCCATTTATGTGCACCAAAAACCCAAAGTTTGGAAGTCTATATCTCGGCTTCTATAAGCACTATCTTTAAAAATCCAACAGTTTTGTCTTAGTTTTGTCGTTTTGAATCCAACGAGACCACTCCCAAAGTTGTAGCTCTTTTAATAACCGAGATACAAATTTTCAGTTTCCATATATGTGCACCAAAAACCCAAAGTTTGGAAGTCTATATCTCGGCTTGTATAAGCACTATCCCTAAAAATCCAACAGTTTTGTCTTAGTTTTGTCGTTCTGAATCCAACGAGACCACTCCCAAAGTTGTAGCTCCTTTAGTAACCGAGATACAAATTTTCAGTTTCCAAATATGTGCACCAAAAACCCAAAGTTTGGAAGTCTATATCTCGGCTTCTATAAGCACTATCCTTAAAAATCCAACAGTTTTGTCTTAGTTTTATCGTTCTGAATTCAACGAGACCACTCCCAAAGTTGTAGCTCTTTTAATAACCGAGATACAAATTTTCAGTTTCTAAATATGTGCACCA
>NW_026088433.1:0-42234 GCF_022605725.1 Anthonomus grandis grandis
ACACATCTCGTGAGAGTGAAAAAACCCTAAGTTTGAAGGTCGATATCTCGGCTTCTATGGAAGCTATCGGGAAAATTCTACCGGTTTTGTCTTAGTTTCGTCGTTCTGAATCCAACGAGACCATCCGCAAGGTCGTAGCTCTTCTAATAGCTGAGATATGGCATTTTTGATGCCCATTTTTGGCCTCAAAAACGGACGTCGGAAACGACTTATTAACGATTATCAAAGTGCTCTCATTCCCTTAGTTCTGCTTGGATCCTGTTATAACCCGGTGTTTTCGTAATCTAGGTGATCCAAATAAGACGCTGGTATACTTAGTTTGATTTCGAAAAAAATCAATTTTTGGTGAAAAAATTCGATACGGGGGGGTATACCCGAAAAATGAAAAAACCCTAAGTTTGAAGGTCGATATCTCGGCTTCTATGGGAGCTATCGAGAAAATTTCACCGGTCTTGTCTTAGTTTCGTCGTTCTGAATCCAACGAGACCATCCGCAAGGTCGTAGCTCTTCTAATAGCTGAGATATGGCATTTTTGATGCCCATTTTTGGCCTCAAAAACGGACGTCGAAAACGACTTTTTCAGGATTTTCAAAGTGCTCTCATTCCCTTAGTTCTGCTTGGATCCTGTTATAACCCGGTGTTTTCGTAATCTAGGTGATCCAAATAAGACGCTGGTATACTTAGTTTGATTTCGAAAAAAATCAATTTTGGGTGAAAAAATTCGATACGGGGGGGTATACCCGAAAAATGAAAAAACCCTTAGTTTGAAGGTCGATATCTCGGCTTCTATGAGAGCTATCGGGAAAATTCCACCGGTTTTGTCTTAGTTTCGTCGTTCTGAATCCAACGAGACCATCCGCAAGGTCGTAGCTCTTCTAATAGCTGAGATATGGCATTTTTGATGCCCATTTTTGGCCTCAAAAACGGACGTCGGAAACGACTTATTAACGATTATCAAAGTGCTCTCATTCCCTTAGTTCTGCTTGGATCCTGTTATAACCCGGTGTTTTCGTAATCTAGGTGATCCAAATAAGACGCTGGTATACTTAGTTTGATTTCGAAAAAAATCAATTTTTGGTGAAAAAATTCGATACGGGGGGGTATACCCGAAAAATGAAAAAACCCTAAGTTTGAAGGTCGATATCTCGGCTTCTATGGGAGCTATCGAGAAAATTTCACCGGTCTTGTCTTAGTTTCGTCGTTCTGAATCCAACGAGACCATCCGCAAGGTCGTAGCTCTTCTAATAGCTGAGATATGGCATTTTTGATGCCCATTTTTGGCCTCAAAAACAGACGTCGAAAACGACTTTTTCAGGATTTTGAAAGTGCTCTCATTCCCTTAGTTCTGCTCGGATCCTGTTATAACCCGGTGTTTTCGTAATCTAGGTGACCCAAATAAGACGCTGGTATACTTAGTTTGATTTCGAAAAAAATCAATTTTTGGTGAAAAAATTCGATACGGGGGGGTATACCCGAAAAATGAAAAAACCCTAAGTTTGAAGGTCGATATCTCGGCTTCTATGGGAGCTATCGGGAAAATTCCACCGGTTTTGTCTTAGTTTCGTCGTTCTGAATCCAACGAGACCATCCGCAAGGTCCTAGCTCTTCTAATAGCTGAAATATGGCATTTTTGATGCCCATTTTTGGCCTCAAAAACGGACGTCGAAAACGACTTTTTCAGGATTTTCAAAGTGCTCTCATTCCCTTAGTTCTGCTTGGATCCTGTTATAACCCGGTGTTTTCGTAATCTAGGTGACCCAAATAAGACGCTGGTATACTTAGTTTGATTTCGAAAAAAATCAATTTTTGGTGAAAAAATTCGATACGGGGGGGTATACCCAAAAATGAAAAAACCCTAAGTTTGAAGGTCGATATCTCGGCTTCTATGGGAGCTATCGAGAAAATTTCACCGGTCTTGTCTTAGTTTCGTCGTTCTGAATCCAACGAGACCATCCGCAAGGTCGTAGCTCTTCTAATAGCCGAGATATGGCATTTTTGATGCCCATTTTTGGCCTCAAAAACGGACGTCGGAAACGACTTATTAACGATTATCAAAGTGCTCTCATTCCCTTAGTTCTGCTTGGATCCTGTTATAACCCGGTGTTTTCGTAATCTAGGTGATCCAAATAAGACGCTGGTATACTTAGTTTGATTTCGAAAAAAATCAATTTTTGGTGAAAAAATTCGATACGGGGGGGTATACCCGAAAAATGAAAAAACCCTAAGTTTGAAGGTCGATATCTCGGCTTCTATGGGAGCTATCGAGAAAATTTCACCGGTCTTGTCTTAGTTTCGTCGTTCTGAATCCAACGAGACCATCCGCAAGGTCGTAGCTCTTCTAATAGCTGAGATATGGCATTTTTGATGCCCATTTTTGGCCTCAAAAACGGACGTCGAAAACGACTTTTTCAGGATTTTCAAAGTGCTCTCATTCCCTTAGTTCTGCTTGGATCCTGTTATAACCCGGTGTTTTCGTAATCTAGGTGATCCAAATAAGACGCTGGTATACTTAGTTTGATTTCGAAAAAAATCAATTTTGGGTGAAAAAATTCGATACGGGGGGGTATACCCGAAAAATGAAAAAACCCTAAGTTTGAAGGTCGATATCTCGGCTTCTATGGGAGCTATCGGGAAAATTCCACCGGTTTTGTCTTAGTTTCGTCGTTCTAAATCCAACGAGACCATCCGCAAGGTCGTAGCTCTTCTAATAGCTGAGATATGGCATTTTTGATGCCCATTTTTGGCCTCAAAAACGGACGTCGGAAACGACTTATTAACGATTATCAAAGTGCTCTCATTCCCTTAGTTCTGCTTGGATCCTGTTATAACCCGGTGTTTTCGTAATCTAGGTGATCCAAATAAGACGCTGGTATACTTAGTTTGATTTCGAAAAAAATCAATTTTTGGTGAAAAAATTCGATACGGGGGGGTATACCCGAAAAATGAAAAAACCCTAAGTTTGAAGGTCGATATCTCGGCTTCTATGGGAGCTATCGAGAAAATTTCACCGGTCTTGTCTTAGTTTCGTCGTTCTGAATCCAACGAGACCATCCGCAAGGTCGTAGCTCTTCTAATAGCCGAGATATGGCATTTTTGATGCCCATTTTTGGCCTCAAAAACGGACGTCGGAAACGACTTATTAACGATTATCAAAGTGCTCTCATTCCCTTAGTTCTGCTTGGATCCTGTTATAACCCGGTGTTTTCGTAATCTAGGTGATCCAAATAAGACGCTGGTATACTTAGTTTGATTTCGAAAAAAATCAATTTTGGGTGAAAAAATTCGATACGGGGGGGTATACCCGAAAAATGAAAAAACCCTAAGTTTGAAGGTCGATATCTCGGCTTCTATGGGAGCTATCGGGAAAATTCCACCGGTTTTGTCTTAGTTTCGTCGTTCTAAATCCAACGAGACCATCCGCAAGGTCGTAGCTCTTCTAATAGCTGAGATATGGCATTTTTGATGCCCATTTTTGGCCTCAAAAACGGACGTCGAAAACGACTTTTTCAGGATTTTCAAAGTGCTCTCATTCCCTTAGTTCTGCTTGGATCCTGTTATAACCCGGTGTTTTCGTAATCTAGGTGACCCAAATAAGACGCTGGTATACTTAGTTTGATTTCGAAAAAAATCAATTTTTGGTGAAAAAATTCGATACGGGGGGGTATACCCGAAAAATGAAAAAACCCTAAGTTTGAAGGTCGATATCTCGGCTTCTATGGGAGCTATCGGGAAAATTCCACCGGTTTTGTCTTAGTTTCGTCGTTCTAAATCCAACGAGACCATCCGCAAGGTCGTAGCTCTTCTAATAGCTGAGATATGGCATTTTTGATGCCCATTTTTGGCCTCAAAAACGGACGTCGAAAACGACTTTTTCAGGATTTTCAAAGTGCTTTCATTCCCTTAGTTCTGCTTGGATCCTGTTATAACCCGGTGTTTTCGTAATCTAGGTGACCCAAATAAGACGCTGGTATACTTAGTTTGATTTCGAAAAAAATCAATTTTTGGTGAAAAAATTCGATACGGGGGGTATACACGAAAAATGAAAAAACCCTAAGTTTGAAGGTCGATATCTCGTCTTCTATGGGAGCTATCGGGAAAATTCCACCGGTTTTGTCTTAGTTTCGTCGTTCTAAATCCAACGAGACCATCCGCAAGGTCGTAGCTCTTCTAATAGCTGAGATATGGCATTTTTGATGCCCATTTTTGGCCTCAAAAACAGACGTCGAAAACGACTTTTTCAGGATTTTGAAAGTGCTCTCATTCCCTTAGTTCTGCTTGGATCCTGTTATAACCCGGTGTTTTCGTAATCTAGGTGATCCAAATAAGACGCTGGTATACTTAGTTTGATTTCGAAAAAAATCAATTTTTGGTGAAAAAATTCGATACGGGGGGTATACCCGAAAAATGAAAAAACCCTAAGTTTGAAGGTCGATATCTCGGCTTCTATGGGAGCTATCGGGAAAATTCCACCGGTTTTGTCTTAGTTTCGTCGTTCTAAATCCAACGAGACCATCCGCAAGGTCGTAGCTCTTCTAATAGCTGAGATATGGCATTTTTGATGCCCATTTTTGGCCTCAAAAACGGACGTCGAAAACGACTTTTTCAGGATTTTCAAAGTGCTCTCATTCCCTTAGTTCTGCTTGGATCCTGTTATAACCCGGTGTTTTCGTAATCTAGGTGATCCAAATAAGACGCTGGTATACTTAGTTTGATTTCGAAAAAAATCAATTTTTGGTGAAAAAATTCGATACGGGGGGTATACCCGAAAAATGAAAAAACCCTAAGTTTGAAGGTCGATATCTCGGCTTCTATGGGAGCTATCGGGAAAATTCCACCGGTTTTGTCTTAGTTTCGTCGTTCTAAATCCAACGAGACCATCCGCAAGGTCGTAGCTCTTCTAATAGCTGAGATATGGCATTTTTGATGCCCATTTTTGGCCTCAAAAACGGACGTCGAAAACGACTTTTTCAGGATTTTCAAAGTGCTCTCATTCCCTTAGTTCTGCTTGGATCCTGTTATAACCCGGTGTTTTCGTAATCTAGGTGATCCAAATAAGACGCTGGTATACTTAGTTTGATTTCGAAAAAATCAATTTTTGGTGAAAAAATTCGATACGGGGGGGTATACCCGAAAAATGAAAAAACTCTAAGTTTGAAGGTCGATATCTCGGCTTCCATGGGAGCTATCGGGAAAATTCCACCGGTTTTGTCTTAGTTTCGTCGTTCTAAATCCAACGAGACCATCCGCAAGGTCGTAGCTCTTCTAATAGCTGAGATATGGCATTTTTGATGCCCATTTTTGGCCTCAAAAACGGACGTCGAAAACGACTTTTTCAGGATTTTCAAAGTGCTCTCATTCCCTTAGTTCTGCTTGGATCCTGTTATAACCCGGTGTTTTCGTAATCTAGGTGACCCAAATAAGACGCTGGTATACTTAGTTTGATTTCGAAAAAAATCCATTTTTGGCCTCAAAAACGGACGTCGGAAACGACTTATTAACGATTATCAAAGTGCTCTCATTCCCTTAGTTCTGCTTGGATCCTGTTATAACCCGGTGTTTTCGTAATCTAGGTGATCCAAATAAGACGCTGGTATACTTAGTTTGATTTCGAAAAAAATCAATTTTTGGTGAAAAAATTCGATACGGGGGGGATGCCCGAAAAATGAAAAAACCCTAAGTTTGAAGGTCGATATCTCGGCTTCTATGGAAGCTATCGGGAAAATTCTACCGGTTTTGTCTTAGTTTCGTCGTTCTGAATCCAACGAGACCATCCGCAAGGTCGTAGCTCTTCTAATAGCTGAGATATGGCATTTTTGATGCCCATTTTTGGCCTCAAAAACGGACGTCGGAAACGACTTATTAACGATTATCAAAGTGCTCTCATTCCCTTAGTTCTGCTTGGATCCTGTTATAACCCGGTGTTTTCGTAATCTAGGTGATCCAAATAAGACGCTGGTATACTTAGTTTGATTTCGAAAAAAATCAATTTTGGGTGAAAAAATTCGATACGGGGGGGTATACCCGAAAAATGAAAAAACCCTAAGTTTGAAGGTCGATATCTCGGCTTCTATGGGAGCTATCGGGAAAATTCCACCGGTTTTGTCTTAGTTTCGTCGTTCTAAATCCAACGAGACCATCCGCAAGGTCGTAGCTCTTCTAATAGCTGAGATATGGCATTTTTGATGCCCATTTTTGGCCTCAAAAACGGACGTCGAAAACGACTTTTTCAGGATTTTCAAAGTGCTCTCATTCCCTTAGTTCTGCTTGGATCCTGTTATAACCCGGTGTTTTCGTAATCTAGGTGACCCAAATAAGACGCTGGTATACTTAGTTTGATTTCGAAAAAAATCAATTTTTGGTGAAAAAATTCGATACGGGGGGGTATACCCGAAAAATGAAAAAACCCTAAGTTTGAAGGTCGATATCTCGGCTTCTATGGGAGCTATCGGGAAAATTCCACCGGTTTTGTCTTAGTTTCGTCGTTCTAAATCCAACGAGACCATCCGCAAGGTCGTAGCTCTTCTAATAGCTGAGATATGGCATTTTTGATGCCCATTTTTGGCCTCAAAAACGGACGTCGAAAACGACTTTTTCAGGATTTTCAAAGTGCTTTCATTCCCTTAGTTCTGCTTGGATCCTGTTATAACCCGGTGTTTTCGTAATCTAGGTGACCCAAATAAGACGCTGGTATACTTAGTTTGATTTCGAAAAAAATCAATTTTTGGTGAAAAAATTCGATACGGGGGGTATACACGAAAAATGAAAAAACCCTAAGTTTGAAGGTCGATATCTCGTCTTCTATGGGAGCTATCGGGAAAATTCCACCGGTTTTGTCTTAGTTTCGTCGTTCTAAATCCAACGAGACCATCCGCAAGGTCGTAGCTCTTCTAATAGCTGAGATATGGCATTTTTGATGCCCATTTTTGGCCTCAAAAACAGACGTCGAAAACGACTTTTTCAGGATTTTGAAAGTGCTCTCATTCCCTTAGTTCTGCTTGGATCCTGTTATAACCCGGTGTTTTCGTAATCTAGGTGATCCAAATAAGACGCTGGTATACTTAGTTTGATTTCGAAAAAAATCAATTTTTGGTGAAAAAATTCGATACGGGGGGTATACCCGAAAAATGAAAAAACCCTAAGTTTGAAGGTCGATATCTCGGCTTCTATGGGAGCTATCGGGAAAATTCCACCGGTTTTGTCTTAGTTTCGTCGTTCTAAATCCAACGAGACCATCCGCAAGGTCGTAGCTCTTCTAATAGCTGAGATATGGCATTGATGCCCATTTTTGGCCTCAAAAACGGACGTCGAAAACGACTTTTTCAGGATTTTCAAAGTGCTCTCATTCCCTTAGTTCTGCTTGGATCCTGTTATAACCCGGTGTTTTCGTAATCTAGGTGACCCAAATAAGACGCTGGTATACTTAGTTTGATTTCGAAAAAAATCAATTTTTGGTGAAAAAATTCGATACGGGGGGGTATACCCGAAAAATGAAAAAACCCTAAGTTTGAAGGTCGATATCTCGGCTTCTATGGGAGCTATCGGGAAAATTCCACCGGTTTTGTCTTAGTTTCGTCGTTCTAAATCCAACGAGACCATCCGCAAGGTCGTAGCTCTTCTAATAGCTGAGATATGGCATTTTTGATGCCCATTTTTGGCCTCAAAAACGGACGTCGAAAACGACTTTTTCAGGATTTTCAAAGTGCTTTCATTCCCTTAGTTCTGCTTGGATCCTGTTATAACCCGGTGTTTTCGTAATCTAGGTGACCCAAATAAGACGCTGGTATACTTAGTTTGATTTCGAAAAAAATCAATTTTTGGTGAAAAAATTCGATACGGGGGGTATACCCGAAAAATGAAAAAACCCTAAGTTTGAAGGTCAATATCTCGGCTTCTATGGGAGCTATCGGGAAAATTCCACCGGTTTTGTCTTAGTTTCGTCGTTCTAAATCCAACGAGACCATCCGCAAGGTCGTAGCTCTTCTAATAGCTGAGATATGGCATTTTTGATGCCCATTTTTGGCCTCAAAAACGGACGTCGAAAACGACTTTTTCAGGATTTTCAAAGTGCTTTCATTCCCTTAGTTCTGCTTGGATCCTGTTATAACCCGGTGTTTTCGTAATCTAGGTGACCCAAATAAGACGCTGGTATACTTAGTTTGATTTCGAAAAAAATCAATTTTTGGTGAAAAAATTCGATACGGGGGGGTATACCCGAAAAATGAAAAAACCCTAAGTTTGAAGGTCGATATCTCGGCTTCTATGGGAGCTATCGGGAAAATTCCACCGGTTTTGTCTTAGTTTCGTCGTTCTAAATCCAACGAGACCATCCGCAAGGTCGTAGCTCTTCTAATAGCTGAGATATGGCATTTTTGATGCCCATTTTTGGCCTCAAAAACGGACGTCGAAAACGACTTTTTCAGGATTTTCAAAGTGCTCTCATTCCCTTAGTTCTGCTTGGATCCTGTTATAACCCGGTGTTTTCGTAATCTAGGTGACCCAAATAAGACGCTGGTATACTTAGTTTGATTTCGAAAAAAATCAATTTTTGGTGAAAACATTCGATACGGGGGGGTATACCCGAAAAATGAAAAAACCCTAAGTTTGAAGGTCGATATCTCGGCTTCTATGGGAGCTATCGGGAAAATTCCACCGGTTTTGTCTTAGTTTCGTCGTTCTGAATCCAACGAGACCATCCGCAAGGTCGTAGCTCTTCTAATAGCTGAGATATGGCATTTTTGATGCCCATTTTTGGCCTCAAAAACGGACGTCGAAAACGACTTTTTCAGGATTTTCAAAGTGCTCTCATTCCCCTAGTTCTGCTTGGATCCTGTTATAACCCGGTGTTTTCGTAATCTAGGTGATCCAAATAAGACGCTGGTATACTTAGTTTGATTTCGAAAAAAATCAATTTTTGGTGAAAAAATTCGATACGGGGGGGCATACCCGAAAAATGAAAAAACCCTAAGTTTGAAGGTCGATATCTCGGCTTCCATGGGAGCTATCGGGAAAATTCCACCGGTTTTGTCTTAGTTTCGTCGTTCTAAATCCAACGAGACCATCCGCAAGGTCGTAGCTCTTCTAATAGCTGAGATATGGCATTTTTGATGCCCATTTTTGGCCTCAAAAACGGACGTCGAAAACGACTTTTTCAGGATTTTCAAAGTGCTCTCATTCCCTTAGTTCTGCTTGGATCCTGTTATAACCCGGTGTTTTCGTAATCTAGGTGACCCAAATAAGACGCTGGTATACTTAGTTTGATTTCGAAAAAAATCCATTTTTGGCCTCAAAAACGGACGTCGGAAACGACTTATTAACGATTATCAAAGTGCTCTCATTCCCTTAGTTCTGCTTGGATCCTGTTATAACCCGGTGTTTTCGTAATCTAGGTGATCCAAATAAGACACTGGTATACTTAGTTTGATTTCGAAAAAAATCAATTTTTGGTGAAAAAATTCGATACGGGGGGGTATACCCGAAAAATGAAAAAACCCTAAGTTTGAAGGTCGATATCTCGGCTTCTATGGGAGCTATCGGGAAAATTCCACCGGTTTTGTCTTAGTTTCGTCGTTCTAAATCCAACGAGACCATCCGCAAGGTCGTAGCTCTTCTAATAGCTGAGATATGGCATTTTTGATGCCCATTTTTGGCCTCAAAAACGGACGTCGAAAACGACTTTTTCAGGATTTTCAAAGTGCTCTCATTCCCTTAGTTCTGCTTGGATCCTGTTATAACCCGGTGTTTTCGTAATCTAGGTGACCCAAATAAGACGCTGGTATACTTAGTTTGATTTCGAAAAAAATCCATTTTTGGCCTCAAAAACGGACGTCGGAAACGACTTATTAACGATTATCAAAGTGCTCTCATTCCCTTAGTTCTGCTTGGATCCTGTTATAACCCGGTGTTTTCGTAATCTAGGTGATCCAAATAAGACGCTGGTATACTTAGTTTGATTTCGAAAAAAATCAATTTTTGGTGGAAAAATTCGATACGGGGGGGTATACCCGAAAAATGAAAAAACCCTAAGTTTGAAGGTCGATATCTCGGCTTCCATGGGAGCTATCGGGAAAATTCCACCGGTTTTGTCTTAGTTTCGTCGTTCTAAATCCAACGAGACCATCCGCAAGGTCGTAGCTCTTCTAATAGCTGAGATATGGCATTTTTGATGCCCATTTTTGGCCTCAAAAACGGACGTCGAAAACGACTTTTTCAGGATTTTCAAAGTGCTCTCATTCCCTTAGTTCTGCTTGGATCCTGTTATAACCCGGTGTTTTCGTAATCTAGGTGACCCAAATAAGACGCTGGTATACTTAGTTTGATTTCGAAAAAAATCAATTTTTGGTGAAAAAATTCGATACGGGGGGTATACACGAAAAATGAAAAAACCCTAAGTTTGAAGGTCGATATCTCGTCTTCTATGGGAGCTATCGGGAAAATTCCACCGGTTTTGTCTTAGTTTCGTCGTTCTAAATCCAACGAGACCATCCGCAAGGTCGTAGCTCTTCTAATAGCTGAGATATGGCATTTTTGATGCCCATTTTTGGCCTCAAAAACGGACGTCGGAAACGACTTATTAACGATTATCAAAGTGCTCTCATTCCCTTAGTTCTGCTTGGATCCTGTTATAACCCGGTGTTTTCGTAATCTAGGTGATCCAAATAAGACGCTGGTATACTTAGTTTGATTTCGAAAAAAATCAATTTTTGGTGAAAAAATTCGATACGGGGGGGTATACCCGAAAAATGAAAAAACCCTAAGTTTGAAGGTCGATATCTCGGCTTCTATGGGAGCTATCGGGAAAATTCCACCGGTTTTGTCTTAGTTTCGTCGTTCTAAATCCAACGAGACCATCCGCAAGGTCGTAGCTCTTCTAATAGCTGAGATATGGCATTTTTGATGCCCATTTTTGGCCTCAAAAACGGACGTCGAAAACGACTTTTTCAGGATTTTCAAAGTGCTCTCATTCCCTTAGTTCTGCTTGGATCCTGTTATAACCCGGTGTTTTCGTAATCTAGGTGACCCAAATAAGACGCTGGTATACTTAGTTTGATTTCGAAAAAAATCCATTTTTGGCCTCAAAAACGGACGTCGGAAACGACTTATTAACGATTATCAAAGTGCTCTCATTCCCTTAGTTCTGCTTGGATCCTGTTATAACCCGGTGTTTTCGTAATCTAGGTGATCCAAATAAGACGCTGGTATACTTAGTTTGATTTCGAAAAAAATCAATTTTTGGTGGAAAAATTCGATACGGGGGGGTATACCCGAAAAATGAAAAAACCCTAAGTTTGAAGGTCGATATCTCGGCTTCCATGGGAGCTATCGGGAAAATTCCACCGGTTTTGTCTTAGTTTCGTCGTTCTAAATCCAACGAGACCATCCGCAAGGTCGTAGCTCTTCTAATAGCTGAGATATGGCATTTTTGATGCCCATTTTTGGCCTCAAAAACGGACGTCGAAAACGACTTTTTCAGGATTTTCAAAGTGCTCTCATTCCCTTAGTTCTGCTTGGATCCTGTTATAACCCGGTGTTTTCGTAATCTAGGTGACCCAAATAAGACGCTGGTATACTTAGTTTGATTTCGAAAAAAATCAATTTTTGGTGAAAAAATTCGATACGGGGGGTATACACGAAAAATGAAAAAACCCTAAGTTTGAAGGTCGATATCTCGTCTTCTATGGGAGCTATCGGGAAAATTCCACCGGTTTTGTCTTAGTTTCGTCGTTCTAAATCCAACGAGACCATCCGCAAGGTCGTAGCTCTTCTAATAGCTGAGATATGGCATTTTTGATGCCCATTTTTGGCCTCAAAAACAGACGTCGAAAACGACTTTTTCAGGATTTTGAAAGTGCTCTCATTCCCTTAGTTCTGCTTGGATCCTGTTATAACCCGGTGTTTTCGTAATCTAGGTGACCCAAATAAGACGCTGGTATACTTAGTTTGATTTCGAAAAAAATCAATTTTTGGTGAAAAAATTCGATACGGGGGGTATACACGAAAAATGAAAAAACCCTAAGTTTGAAGGTCGATATCTCGTCTTCTATGGGAGCTATCGGGAAAATTCCACCGGTTTTGTCTTAGTTTCGTCGTTCTAAATCCAACGAGACCATCCGCAAGGTCGTAGCTCTTCTAATAGCTGAGATATGGCATTTTTGATGCCCATTTTTGGCCTCAAAAACAGACGTCGAAAACGACTTTTTCAGGATTTTGAAAGTGCTCTCATTCCCTTAGTTCTGCTTGGATCCTGTTATAACCCGGTGTTTTCGTAATCTAGGTGATCCAAATAAGACGCTGGTATACTTAGTTTGATTTCGAAAAAAATCAATTTTTGGTGAAAAAATTCGATACGGGGGGGTATACCCGAAAAATGAAAAAACCCTAAGTTTGAAGGTCGATATCTCGGCTTCTATGGGAGCTATCGGGAAAATTCCACCGGTTTTGTCTTAGTTTCGTCGTTCTAAATCCAACGAGACCATCCGCAAGGTCGTAGCTCTTCTAATAGCTGAGATATGGCATTTTTGATGCCCATTTTTGGCCTCAAAAACGGACGTCGAAAACGACTTTTTCAGGATTTTCAAAGTGCTCTCATTCCCTTAGTTCTGCTTGGATCCTGTTATAACCCGGTGTTTTCGTAATCTAGGTGACCCAAATAAGACGCTGGTATACTTAGTTTGATTTCGAAAAAAATCAATTTTTGGTGAAAAAATTCGATACGGGGGGGTATACCCGAAAAATGAAAAAACCCTAAGTTTGAAGGTCGATATCTCGGCTTCTATGGGAGCTATCGGGAAAATTCCACCGGTTTTGTCTTAGTTTCGTCGTTCTAAATCCAACGAGACCATCCGCAAGGTCGTAGCTCTTCTAATAGCTGAGATATGGCATTTTTGATGCCCATTTTTGGCCTCAAAAACGGACGTCGAAAACGACTTTTTCAGGATTTTCAAAGTGCTCTCATTCCCTTAGTTCTGCTTGGATCCTGTTATAACCCGGTGTTTTCGTAATCTAGGTGACCCAAATAAGACGCTGGTATACTTAGTTTGATTTCGAAAAAAATCAATTTTTGGTGAAAAAATTCGATACGGGGGGGTATACCCGAAAAATGAAAAAACCCTAAGTTTGAAGGTCGATATCTCGGCTTCTATGGGAGCTATCGGGAAAATTCCACCGGTTTTGTCTTAGTTTCGTCGTTCTAAATCCAACGAGACCATCCGCAAGGTCGTAGCTCTTCGAATAGCTGAGATATGGCATTTTTGATGCCCATTTTTGGCCTCAAAAACGGACGTCGGAAACGACTTATTAACGATTATCAAAGTGCTCTCATTCCCTTAGTTCTGCTTGGATCCTGTTATAACCCGGTGTTTTCGTAATCTAGGTGATCCAAATAAGACGCTGGTATACTTAGTTTGATTTCGAAAAAAATCAATTTTTGGTGAAAAAATTCGATACGGGGGGGTATACCCGAAAAATGAAAAAACCCTAAGTTTGAAGGTCGATATCTCGGCTTCTATGGGAGCTATCGGGAAAATTCCACCGGTTTTGTCTTAGTTTCGTCGTTCTAAATCCAACGAGACCATCCGCAAGGTCGTAGCTCTTCTAATAGCTGAGATATGGCATTTTTGATGCCCATTTTTGGCCTCAAAAACGGACGTCGAAAACGACTTTTTCAGGATTTTCAAAGTGCTCTCATTCCCTTAGTTCTGCTTGGATCCTGTTATAACCCGGTGTTTTCGTAATCTAGGTGACCCAAATAAGACGCTGGTATACTTAGTTTGATTTCGAAAAAAATCAATTTTTGGTGAAAAAATTCGATACGGGGGGTATACACGAAAAATGAAAAAACCCTAAGTTTGAAGGTCGATATCTCGTCTTCTATGGGAGCTATCGGGAAAATTCCACCGGTTTTGTCTTAGTTTCGTCGTTCTAAATCCAACGAGACCATCCGCAAGGTCGTAGCTCTTCTAATAGCTGAGATATGGCATTTTTGATGCCCATTTTTGGCCTCAAAAACAGACGTCGAAAACGACTTTTTCAGGATTTTGAAAGTGCTCTCATTCCCTTAGTTCTGCTTGGATCCTGTTATAACCCGGTGTTTTCGTAATCTAGGTGATCCAAATAAGACGCTGGTATACTTAGTTTGATTTCGAAAAAAATCAATTTTTGGTGAAAAAATTCGATACGGGGGGGTATACCCGAAAAATGAAAAAACCCTAAGTTTGAAGGTCGATATCTCGGCTTCTATGGGAGCTATCGGGAAAATTCCACCGGTTTTGTCTTAGTTTCGTCGTTCTAAATCCAACGAGACCATCCGCAAGGTCGTAGCTCTTCTAATAGCTGAGATATGGCATTTTTGATGCCCATTTTTGGCCTCAAAAACGGACGTCGAAAACGACTTTTTCAGGATTTTCAAAGTGCTCTCATTCCCTTAGTTCTGCTTGGATCCTGTTATAACCCGGTGTTTTCGTAATCTAGGTGACCCAAATAAGACGCTGGTATACTTAGTTTGATTTCGAAAAAAATCAATTTTTGGTGAAAAAATTCGATACGGGGGGTATACACGAAAAATGAAAAAACCCTAAGTTTGAAGGTCGATATCTCGTCTTCTATGGGAGCTATCGGGAAAATTCCACCGGTTTTGTCTTAGTTTCGTCGTTCTAAATCCAACGAGACCATCCGCAAGGTCGTAGCTCTTCTAGTAGCTGAGATATGGCATTTTTGATGCCCATTTTTGGCCTCAAAAACAGACGTCGAAAACGACTTTTTCAGGATTTTGAAAGTGCTCTCATTCCCTTAGTTCTGCTTGGATCCTGTTATAACCCGGTGTTTTCGTAATCTAGGTGATCCAAATAAGACGCTGGTATACTTAGTTTGATTTCGAAAAAAATCAATTTTTGGTGAAAAAATTCGATACGGGGGGGTATACCCGAAAAATGAAAAAACCCTAAGTTTGAAGGTCGATATCTCGGCTTCTATGGGAGCTATCGGGAAAATTCCACCGGTTTTGTCTTAGTTTCGTCGTTCTAAATCCAACGAGACCATCCGCAAGGTCGTAGCTCTTCTAATAGCTGAGATATGGCATTTTTGATGCCCATTTTTGGCCTCAAAAACGGACGTCGAAAACGACTTTTTCAGGATTTTCAAAGTGCTCTCATTCCCTTAGTTCTGCTTGGATCCTGTTATAACCCGGTGTTTTCGTAATCTAGGTGACCCAAATAAGACGCTGGTATACTTAGTTTGATTTCGAAAAAAATCAATTTTTGGTGAAAAAATTCGATACGGGGGGGTATACCCGAAAAATGAAAAAACCCTAAGTTTGAAGGTCGATATCTCGGCTTCTATGGGAGCTATCGGGAAAATTCCACCGGTTTTGTCTTAGTTTCGTCGTTCTAAATCCAACGAGACCATCCGCAAGGTCGTAGCTCTTCTAATAGCTGAGATATGGCATTTTTGATGCCCATTTTTGGCCTCAAAAACGGACGTCGAAAACGACTTTTTCAGGATTTTCAAAGTGCTCTCATTCCCTTAGTTCTGCTTGGATCCTGTTATAACCCGGTGTTTTCGTAATCTAGGTGACCCAAATAAGACGCTGGTATACTTAGTTTGATTTCGAAAAAAATCAATTTTTGGGTGAAAAAATTCGATACGGGGGGTATACACGAAAAATGAAAAAACCCTAAGTTTGAAGGTCGATATCTCGTCTTCTATGGGAGCTATCGGGAAAATTCCACCGGTTTTGTCTTAGTTTCGTCGTTCTAAATCCAACGAGACCATCCGCAAGGTCGTAGCTCTTCTAATAGCTGAGATATGGCATTTTTGATGCCCATTTTTGGCCTCAAAAACGGACGTCGAAAACGACTTTTTCAGGATTTTCAAAGTGCTCTCATTCCCTTAGTTCTGCTTGGATCCTGTTATAACCCGGTGTTTTCGTAATCTAGGTGACCCAAATAAGACGCTGGTATACTTAGTTTGATTTCGAAAAAAATCAATTTTTGGTGAAAAAATTCGATACGGGGGGTATACACGAAAAATGAAAAAACCCTAAGTTTGAAGGTCGATATCTCGAGATGTGTGGGAGCTATCGGGAAAATTCCACCGGTTTTGTCTTAGTTTCGTCGTTCTAAATCCAACGAGACCATCCGCAAGGTCGTAGCTCTTCTAATAGCTGAGATATGGCATTTTTGATGCCCATTTTTGGCCTCAAAAACAGACGTCGAAAACGACTTTTTCAGGATTTTGAAAGTGCTCTCATTCCCTTAGTTCTGCTTGGATCCTGTTATAACCCGGTGTTTTCGTAATCTAGGTGATCCAAATAAGACGCTGGTATACTTAGTTTGATTTCGAAAAAAATCCATTTTTGGCCTTAAAAACGGACGTCGGAAACGACTTATTAACGATTATCAAAGTGCTCTCATTCCCTTAGTTCTGCTTGGATCCTGTTATAACCCGGTGTTTTCGTAATCTAGGTGATCCAAATAAGACGCTGGTATACTTAGTTTGATTTCGAAAAAAATCAATTTTTGTTGAAAAAATTCGATACGGGGGGGTATACCCGAAAAATGAAAAAACCCTAAGTTTGAAGGTCGATATCTCGGCTTCTATGGGAGCTATCGGGAAAATTTCACCGGTTTTGTCTTAGTTTCGTCGTTCTAAATCCAACGAGACCATCCGCAAGGTCGTAGCTCTTCTAATAGCTGAGATATGGCATTTTTGATGCCCATTTTTGGCCTCAAAAACGGACGTCGAAAACGACTTTTTCAGGATTTTCAAAGTGCTCTCATTCCCTTAGTTCTGCTTGGATCCTGTTATAACCCGGTGTTTTCGTAATCTAGGTGATCCAAATAAGACGCTGGTATACTTAGTTTGATTTCGAAAAAAATCAATTTTTGGTGAGAAAATTCGATACGGGGGGGTATACCCGAAAAATGAAAAAACCCTAAGTTTGAACGTCGATATCTCGGCTTCTATGGGAGCTATCGGGAAAATTCCACCGGTTTTGTCTTAGTTTCGTCGTTCTAAATCCAACGAGACCATCCGCAAGGTCGTAGCTCTTCTAATAGCTGAGATATGGCATTTTTGATGCCCATTTTTGGCCTCAAAGACGGACGTCGAAAACGACTTTTTCAGGATATTCAAAGTGCTCTCATTCCCTTAATTCTGCTTGGATCCTGTTATAACCCGGTGTTTTCGTAATCTAGGTGATCCAAATAAGACGCTGGTATACTTAGTTTGATTTCGAAAAAAATCAATTTTTGGTGAAAAAATTCGATACGGGGGGGTATACCCGAAAAATGAAAAAACCCTAAGTTTGAAGGTCGATATCTCGGCTTCTATGGGAGCTATCGGGAAAATTCCACCGGTTTTGTCTTAGTTTCGTCGTTCTAAATCCAACGAGACCATCCGCAAGGTCGTAGCTCTTCTAATAGCTGAGATATGGCATTTTTGATGCCCATTTTTGGCCTCAAAGACGGACGTCGAAAACGACTTTTTCAGGGTTTTCAAAGTGCTCTCATTCCCTTAGTTCTGCTTGGATCCTGTTATAACCCGGTGTTTTCGTAATCTAGGTGACCCAAATAAGACGCTGGTATACTTAGTTTGATTTCGAAAAAAATCAATTTTTGGTGAAGAAATTCGATACGGGGGGGGTATACACGAAAAATGAAAAAACCCTAAGTTTGAAGGTCGATATCTCGGCTTCTATGGGAGCTATCGGGAAAATTCCACCGGTTTTGTCTTAGTTTCGTCGTTCTGAATCCAACGAGACCATCCGCAAGGTCGTAGCTCTTCTAATAGCTGAGATATGGCATTTTTGATGCCCATTTTTGGCCTCAAAAACGGACGTCGAAAACGACTTTTTCAGGATTTTCAAAGTGCTCTCATTCCCTTAGTTCTGCTTGGATCCTGTTATAACCCGGTGTTTTCGTAATCTAGGTGACCCAAATAAGACGCTGGTATACTTAGTTTGATTTCGAAAAAAATCAATTTTTGGTGAAAAAATTCGATACGGGGGGTATACACGAAAAATGAAAAAACCCTAAGTTTGAAGGTCGATATCTCGTCTTCTATGGGAGCTATCGGGAAAATTCCACCGGTTTTGTCTTAGTTTCGTCGTTCTAAATCCAACGAGACCATCCGCAAGGTCGTAGCTCTTCTAATAGCTGAGATATGGCATTTTTGATGCCCATTTTTGGCCTCAAAAACAGACGTCGAAAACGACTTTTTCAGGATTTTGAAAGTGCTCTCATTCCCTTAGTTCTGCTTGGATCCTGTTATAACCCGGTGTTTTCGTAATCTAGGTGACCCAAATAAGACGCTGGTATACTTAGTTTGATTTCGAAAAAAATCAATTTTTGGTGAAAAAATTCGATACGGGGGGTATACACGAAAAATGAAAAAACCCTAAGTTTGAAGGTCGATATCTCGTCTTCTATGGGAGCTATCGGGAAAATTCCACCGGTTTTGTCTTAGTTTCGTCGTTCTAAATCCAACGAGACCATCCGCAAGGTTGTAGCTCTTCTAGTAGCTGAGATATGGCATTTTTGATGCCCATTTTTGGCCTCAAAAACAGACGTCGAAAACGACTTTTTCAGGATTTTGAAAGTGCTCTCATTCCCTTAGTTCTGCTTGGATCCTGTTATAACCCGGTGTTTTCGTAATCTAGGTGATCCAAATAAGACGCTGGTATACTTAGTTTGATTTCGAAAAAAATCAATTTTTGGTGAAAAAATTCGATACGGGGGGGTATACCCGAAAAATGAAAAAACCCTAAGTTTGAAGGTCGATATCTCGGCTTCTATGGGAGCTATCGGGAAAATTCCACCGGTTTTGTCTTAGTTTCGTCGTTCTAAATCCAACGAGACCATCCGCAAGGTCGTAGCTCTTCTAATAGCTGAGATATGGCATTTTTGATGCCCATTTTTGGCCTCAAAAACGGACGTCGAAAACGACTTTTTCAGGATTTTCAAAGTGCTCTCATTCCCTTAGTTCTGCTTGGATCCTGTTATAACCCGGTGTTTTCGTAATCTAGGTGACCCAAATAAGACGCTGGTATACTTAGTTTGATTTCGAAAAAAAATCAATTTTTGGTGAAAAAATTCGATACGGGGGGGGTATACCCGAAAAATGAAAAAACCCTAAGTTTGAAGGTCGATATCTCGGCTTCTATGGGAGCTATCGGGAAAATTCCACCGGTTTTGTCTTAGTTTCGTCGTTCTAAATCCAACGAGACCATCCGCAAGGTCGTAGCTCTTCTAATAGCTGAGATATGGCATTTTTGATGCCCATTTTTGGCCTCAAAAACGGACGTCGAAAACGACTTTTTCAGGATTTTCAAAGTGCTCTCATTCCCTTAGTTCTGCTTGGATCCTGTTATAACCCGGTGTTTTCGTAATCTAGGTGACCCAAATAAGACGCTGGTATACTTAGTTTGATTTCGAAAAAAATCAATTTTTGGTGAAAAAATTCGATACGGGGGGTATACACGAAAAATGAAAAAACCCTAAGTTTGAAGGTCGATATCTCGTCTTCTATGGGAGCTATCGGGAAAATTCCACCGGTTTTGTCTTAGTTTCGTCGTTCTAAATCCAACGAGACCATCCGCAAGGTCGTAGCTCTTCTAATAGCTGAGATATGGCATTTTTGATGCCCATTTTTGGCCTCAAAAACAGACGTCGAAAACGACTTTTTCAGGATTTTGAAAGTGCTCTCATTCCCTTAGTTCTGCTTGGATCCTGTTATAACCCGGTGTTTTCGTAATCTAGGTGATCCAAATAAGACGCTGGTATACTTAGTTTGATTTCGAAAAAAATCCATTTTTGGCCTTAAAAACGGACGTCGGAAACGACTTATTAACGATTATCAAAGTGCTCTCATTCCCTTAGTTCTGCTTGGATCCTGTTATAACCCGGTGTTTTCGTAATCTAGGTGATCCAAATAAGACGCTGGTATACTTAGTTTGATTTCGAAAAAAATCAATTTTTGTTGAAAAAATTCGATACGGGGGGGTATACCCGAAAAATGAAAAAACCCTAAGTTTGAAGGTCGATATCTCGGCTTCTATGGGAGCTATCGGGAAAATTTCACCGGTTTTGTCTTAGTTTCGTCGTTCTAAATCCAACGAGACCATCCGCAAGGTCGTAGCTCTTCTAATAGCTGAGATATGGCATTTTTGATGCCCATTTTTGGCCTCAAAAACGGACGTCGAAAACGACTTTTTCAGGATTTTCAAAGTGCTCTCATTCCCTTAGTTCTGCTTGGATCCTGTTATAACCCGGTGACTCTCACGAGATGTGTGATCCAAATAAGACGCTGGTATACTTAGTTTGATTTCGAAAAAAATCAATTTTTGGTGAGAAAATTCGATACGGGGGGGTATACCCGAAAAATGAAAAAACCCTAAGTTTGAACGTCGATATCTCGGCTTCTATGGGAGCTATCGGGAAAATTCCACCGGTTTTGTCTTAGTTTCGTCGTTCTAAATCCAACGAGACCATCCGCAAGGTCGTAGCTCTTCTAATAGCTGAGATATGGCATTTTTGATGCCCATTTTTGGCCTCAAAGACGGACGTCGAAAACGACTTTTTCAGGATATTCAAAGTGCTCTCATTCCCTTAATTCTGCTTGGATCCTGTTATAACCCGGTGTTTTCGTAATCTAGGTGATCCAAATAAGACGCTGGTATACTTAGTTTGATTTCGAAAAAAATCAATTTTTGGTGAAAAAATTCGATACGGGGGGGTATACCCGAAAAATGAAAAAACCCTAAGTTTGAAGGTCGATATCTCGGCTTCTATGGGAGCTATCGGGAAAATTCCACCGGTTTTGTCTTAGTTTCGTCGTTCTAAATCCAACGAGACCATCCGCAAGGTCGTAGCTCTTCTAATAGCTGAGATATGGCATTTTTGATGCCCATTTTTGGCCTCAAAGACGGACGTCGAAAACGACTTTTTCAGGGTTTTCAAAGTGCTCTCATTCCCTTAGTTCTGCTTGGATCCTGTTATAACCCGGTGTTTTCGTAATCTAGGTGACCCAAATAAGACGCTGGTATACTTAGTTTGATTTCGAAAAAAATCAATTTTTGGTGAAGAAATTCGATACGGGGGGGTATACACGAAAAATGAAAAAACCCTAAGTTTGAAGGTCGATATCTCGGCTTCTATGGGAGCTATCGGGAAAATTCCACCGGTTTTGTCTTAGTTTCGTCGTTCTGAATCCAACGAGACCATCCGCAAGGTCGTAGCTCTTCTAATAGCCGAGATATGGCATTTTTGATGCCCATTTTTGGCCTCAAAAACGGACGTCGGAAACGACTTATTAACGATTATCAAAGTGCTCTCATTCCCTTAGTTCTGCTTGGATCCTGTTATAACCCGGTGTTTTCGTAATCTAGGTGATCCAAATAAGACGCTGGTATACTTAGTTTGATTTCGAAAAAAATCAATTTTTGGTGAAAAAAATTCGATACGGGGGGGTATACCCGAAAAATGAAAAAAACCCTAAGTTTGAAGGTCGATATCTCGGCTTCTATGGGAGCTATCGAGAAAATTCCACCGGTCTTGTCTTAGTTTCGTCGTTCTGAATCCAACGAGACCATCCGCAAGGTCGTAGCTCTTCTAATAGCTGAGATATGGCATTTTTGATGCCCATTTTTGGCCTCAAAAACGGACGTCGAAAACGACTTTTTCAGGATTTTCAAAGTGCTCTCATTCCCTTAGTTCTGCTTGGATCCTGTTATAACCCGGTGTTTTCGTAATCTAGGTGATCCAAATAAGACGCTGGTATACTTAGTTTGATTTCGAAAAAAATCAATTTTGGGTGAAAAAATTCGATACGGTGGGGTATACCCGAAAAATGAAAAAACCCTAAGTTTGAAGGTCGATATCTCGGCTTCTATGGGAGCTATCGGGAAAATTCCACCGGTTTTGTCTTAGTTTCGTCGTTCTAAATCCAACGAGACCATCCGCAAGGTCGTAGCTCTTCTAATATCTGAGATATGGCATTTTTGATGCCCATTTTTGGCCTCAAAAACGGACGTCGAAAACGACTTTTTCAGGATTTTCAAAGTGCTCTCATTCCCTTAGTTCTGCTTGGATCCTGTTATAACCCGGTGTTTTCGTAATCTAGGTGATCCAAATAAGACGCTGGTATACTTAGTTTGATTTCGAAAAAAATCAATTTTTGGTGAAAAAATTCGATACGGGGGGGTATACCCGAAAAATGAAAAAACCCTAAGTTTGAAGGTCGATATCTCGGCTTCTATGGGAGCTATCGAGAAAATTCCACCGGTCTTGTCTTAGTTTCGTCGTTCTGAATCCAACGAGACCATCCGCAAGGTCGTAGCTCTTCTAATAGCTGAGATATGGCATTTTTGATGCCCATTTTTGGCCTCAAAAACGGACGTCGAAAACGACTTTTTCAGGATTTTCAAAGTGCTCTCATTCCCTTAGTTCTGCTTGGATCCTGTTATAACCCGGTGTTTTCGTAATCTAGGTGATCCAAATAAGACGCTGGTATACTTAGTTTGATTTCGAAAAAAATCAATTTTGGGTGAAAAAATTCGATACGGTGGGGTATACCCGAAAAATGAAAAAACCCTAAGTTTGAAGGTCGATATCTCGGCTTCTATGGGAGCTATCGGGAAAATTCCACCGGTTTTGTCTTAGTTTCGTCGTTCTAAATCCAACGAGACCATCCGCAAGGTCGTAGCTCTTCTAATATCTGAGATATGGCATTTTTGATGCCCATTTTTGGCCTCAAAAACGGACGTCGAAAACGACTTTTTCAGGATTTTCAAAGTGCTCTCATTCCCTTAGTTCTGCTTGGATCCTGTTATAACCCGGTGTTTTCGTAATCTAGGTGACCCAAATAAGACGCTGGTATACTTAGTTTGATTTCGAAAAAAATCAATTTTTGGTGAAAAAATTCGATACGGGGGGGTATACACGAAAAATGAAAAAACCCTAAGTTTGAAGGTCGATATCTCGGCTTCTATGGGAGCTATCGGGAAAATTCCACCGGTTTTGTCTTAGTTTCGTCGTTCTGAATCCAACGAGACCATCCGCAAGGTCGTAGCTCTTCTAATAGCTGAGATATGGCATTTTTGATGCCCATTTTTGGCCTCAAAAACGGACGTCGAAAACGACTTTTTCAGGATTTTCAAAGTGCTCTCATTCCCTTAGTTCTGCTTGGATCCTGTTATAACCCGGTGTTTTCGTAATCTAGGTGATCCAAATAAGACGCTGGTATACTTAGTTTGATTTCGAAAAAAATCAATTTTTGGTGAAAAAATTCGATACGGGGGGGTATACCCGAAAAATGAAAAAACCCTAAGTTTGAAGGTCGATATCTCGGCTTCTATGGGAGCTATCGGGAAAATTCCACCGGTTTTGTCTTAGTTTCGTCGTTCTAAATCCAACGAGACCATCCGCAAGGTCGTAGCTCTTCTAATAGCTGAGATATGGCATTTTTGATGCCCATTTTTGGCCTCAAAAACGGACGTCGAAAACGACTTTTTCAGGATTTTCAAAGTGCTCTCATTCCCTTAGTTCTGCTTGGATCCTGTTATAACCCGGTGTTTTCGTAATCTAGGTGATCCAAATAAGACGCTGGTATACTTAGTTTGATTTCGAAAAAAATCAATTTTTGGTGAAAAAATTCGATACGGGGGGGTATACCCGAAAAATGAAAAAACCCTAAGTTTGAAGGTCGATATCTCGGCTTCTATGGGAGCTATCGGGAAAATTCCACCGGTTTTGTCTTAGTTTCGTCGTTCTAAATCCAACGAGACCATCCGCAAGGTCGTAGCTCTTCTAATAGCTGAGATATGGCATTTTTGATGCCCATTTTTGGCCTCAAAGACGGACGTCGAAAACGACTTTTTCAGGGTTTTCAAAGTGCTCTCATTCCCTTAGTTCTGCTTGGATCCTGTTATAACCCGGTGTTTTCGTAATCTAGGTGACCCAAATAAGACGCTGGTATACTTAGTTTGATTTCGAAAAAAATCAATTTTTGGTGAAGAAATTCGATACGGGGGGGTATACACGAAAAATGAAAAAACCCTAAGTTTGAAGGTCGATATCTCGGCTTCTATGGGAGCTATCGGGAAAATTCCACCGGTTTTGTCTTAGTTTCGTCGTTCTGAATCCAACGAGACCATCCGCAAGGTCGTAGCTCTTCTAATAGCCGAGATATGGCATTTTTGATGCCCATTTTTGGCCTCAAAAACGGACGTCGGAAACGACTTATTAACGATTATCAAAGTGCTCTCATTCCCTTAGTTCTGCTTGGATCCTGTTATAACCCGGTGTTTTCGTAATCTAGGTGATCCAAATAAGACGCTGGTATACTTAGTTTGATTTCGAAAAAAATCAATTTTTGGTGAAAAAATTCGATACGGGGGGGTATACCCGAAAAATGAAAAAACCCTAAGTTTGAAGGTCGATATCTCGGCTTCTATGGGAGCTATCGAGAAAATTCCACCGGTCTTGTCTTAGTTTCGTCGTTCTGAATCCAACGAGACCATCCGCAAGGTCGTAGCTCTTCTAATAGCTGAGATATGGCATTTTTGATGCCCATTTTTGGCCTCAAAAACGGACGTCGAAAACGACTTTTTCAGGATTTTCAAAGTGCTCTCATTCCCTTAGTTCTGCTTGGATCCTGTTATAACCCGGTGTTTTCGTAATCTAGGTGATCCAAATAAGACGCTGGTATACTTAGTTTGATTTCGAAAAAAATCAATTTTGGGTGAAAAAATTCGATACGGTGGGGTATACCCGAAAAATGAAAAAACCCTAAGTTTGAAGGTCGATATCTCGGCTTCTATGGGAGCTATCGGGAAAATTCCACCGGTTTTGTCTTAGTTTCGTCGTTCTAAATCCAACGAGACCATCCGCAAGGTCGTAGCTCTTCTAATATCTGAGATATGGCATTTTTGATGCCCATTTTTGGCCTCAAAAACGGACGTCGAAAACGACTTTTTCAGGATTTTCAAAGTGCTCTCATTCCCTTAGTTCTGCTTGGATCCTGTTATAACCCGGTGTTTTCGTAATCTAGGTGATCCAAATAAGACGCTGGTATACTTAGTTTGATTTCGAAAAAAATCAATTTTTGGTGAAAAAATTCGATACGGGGGGGTATACCCGAAAAATGAAAAAACCCTAAGTTTGAAGGTCGATATCTCGGCTTCTATGGGAGCTATCGAGAAAATTCCACCGGTCTTGTCTTAGTTTCGTCGTTCTGAATCCAACGAGACCATCCGCAAGGTCGTAGCTCTTCTAATAGCTGAGATATGGCATTTTTGATGCCCATTTTTGGCCTCAAAAACGGACGTCGAAAACGACTTTTTCAGGATTTTCAAAGTGCTCTCATTCCCTTAGTTCTGCTTGGATCCTGTTATAACCCGGTGTTTTCGTAATCTAGGTGATCCAAATAAGACGCTGGTATACTTAGTTTGATTTCGAAAAAAATCAATTTTGGGTGAAAAAATTCGATACGGTGGGGTATACCCGAAAAATGAAAAAACCCTAAGTTTGAAGGTCGATATCTCGGCTTCTATGGGAGCTATCGGGAAAATTCCACCGGTTTTGTCTTAGTTTCGTCGTTCTAAATCCAACGAGACCATCCGCAAGGTCGTAGCTCTTCTAATATCTGAGATATGGCATTTTTGATGCCCATTTTTGGCCTCAAAAACGGACGTCGAAAACGACTTTTTCAGGATTTTCAAAGTGCTCTCATTCCCTTAGTTCTGCTTGGATCCTGTTATAACCCGGTGTTTTCGTAATCTAGGTGACCCAAATAAGACGCTGGTATACTTAGTTTGATTTCGAAAAAAATCAATTTTTGGTGAAAAAATTCGATACGGGGGGGTATACACGAAAAATGAAAAAACCCTAAGTTTGAAGGTCGATATCTCGGCTTCTATGGGAGCTATCGGGAAAATTCCACCGGTTTTGTCTTAGTTTCGTCGTTCTGAATCCAACGAGACCATCCGCAAGGTCGTAGCTCTTCTAATAGCTGAGATATGGCATTTTTGATGCCCATTTTTGGCCTCAAAAACGGACGTCGAAAACGACTTTTTCAGGATTTTCAAAGTGCTCTCATTCCCTTAGTTCTGCTTGGATCCTGTTATAACCCGGTGTTTTCGTAATCTAGGTGATCCAAATAAGACGCTGGTATACTTAGTTTGATTTCGAAAAAAATCAATTTTTGGTGAAAAAATTCGATACGGGGGGGTATACCCGAAAAATGAAAAAACCCTAAGTTTGAAGGTCGATATCTCGGCTTCTATGGGAGCTATCGGGAAAATTCCACCGGTTTTGTCTTAGTTTCGTCGTTCTAAATCCAACGAGACCATCCGCAAGGTCGTAGCTCTTCTAATAGCTGAGATATGGCATTTTTGATGCCCATTTTTGGCCTCAAAAACGGACGTCGAAAACGACTTTTTCAGGATTTTCAAAGTGCTCTCATTCCCTTAGTTCTGCTTGGATCCTGTTATAACCCGGTGTTTTCGTAATCTAGGTGATCCAAATAAGACGCTGGTATACTTAGTTTGATTTCGAAAAAAATCAATTTTTGGTGAAAAAATTCGATACGGGGGGGTATACCCGAAAAATGAAAAAACCCTAAGTTTGAAGGTCGATATCTCGGCTTCTATGGGAGCTATCGGGAAAATTCCACCGGTTTTGTCTTAGTTTCGTCGTTCTAAATCCAACGAGACCATCCGCAAGGTCGTAGCTCTTCTAATAGCTGAGATATGGCATTTTTGATGCCCATTTTTGGCCTCAAAAACGGACGTCGAAAACGACTTTTTCAGGATTTTCAAAGTGCTCTCATTCCCTTAGTTCTGCTTGGATCCTGTTATAACCCGGTGTTTTCGTAATCTAGGTGACCCAAATAAGACGCTGGTATACTTAGTTTGATTTCGAAAGAAATCCATTTTTGGCCTCAAAAACGGACGTCGGAAACGACTTATTAACGATTATCAAAGTGCTCTCATTCCCTTAGTTCTGCTTGGATCCTGTTATAACCCGGTGTTTTCGTAATCTAGGTGATCCAAATAAGACGCTGGTATACTTAGTTTGATTTCGAAAAAAATCAATTTTTGGTGAAAAAATTCGATACGGGGGGGTATACCCGAAAAATGAAAAAACCCTAAGTTTGAAGGTCGATATCTCGGCTTCTATGGGAGCTATCGAGAAAATTCCACCGGTCTTGTCTTAGTTTCGTCGTTCTGAATCCAACGAGACCATCCGCAAGGTCGTAGCTCTTCTAATATCTGAGATATGGCATTTTTGATGCCCATTTTTGGCCTCAAAAACGGACGTCGAAAACGACTTTTTCAGGATTTTCAAAGTGCTCTCATTCCCTTAGTTCTGCTTGGATCCTGTTATAACCCGGTGTTTTCGTAATCTAGGTGATCCAAATAAGACGCTGGTATACTTAGTTTGATTTCGAAAAAAATCAATTTTGGGTGAAAAAATTCGATACGGTGGGGTATACCCGAAAAATGAAAAAACCCTAAGTTTGAAGGTCGATATCTCGGCTTCTATGGGAGCTATCGGGAAAATTCCACCGGTTTTGTCTTAGATTCGTCGTTCTAAATCCAACGAGACCATCCGCAAGGTCGTAGCTCTTCTAATATCTGAGATATGGCATTTTTGATGCCCATTTTTGGCCTCAAAAACGGACGTCGAAAACGACTTTTTCAGGATTTTCAAAGTGCTCTCATTCCCTTAGTTCTGCTTGGATCCTGTTATAACCCGGTGTTTTCGTAATCTAGGTGACCCAAATAAGACGCTGGTATACTTAGTTTGATTTCGAAAAAAATCAATTTTTGGTGAAAAAATTCGATACGGGGGGGTATACACGAAAAATGAAAAAACCCTAAGTTTGAAGGTCGATATCTCGGCTTCTATGGGAGCTATCGGGAAAATTCCACCGGTTTTGTCTTAGTTTCGTCGTTCTAAATCCAACGAGACCATCCGCAAGGTCGTAGCTCTTCTAATAGCTGAGATATGGCATTTTTGATGCCCATTTTTGGCCTCAAAGACGGACGTCGAAAACGACTTTTTCAGGGTTTTCAAAGTGCTCTCATTCCCTTAGTTCTGCTTGGATCCTGTTATAACCCGGTGTTTTCGTAATCTAGGTGACCCAAATAAGACGCTGGTATACTTAGTTTGATTTCGAAAAAAATCAATTTTTGGTGAAGAAATTCGATACGGGGGGGTATACACGAAAAATGAAAAAACCCTAAGTTTGAAGGTCGATATCTCGGCTTCTATGGGAGCTATCGGGAAAATTCCACCGGTTTTGTCTTAGTTTCGTCGTTCTAAATCCAACGAGACCATCCGCAAGGTCGTAGGTCTTCTAATAGCTGAGATATGGCATTTTTGATGCCCATTTTTGGCCTCAAAAACAGACGTCGAAAACGACTTTTTCAGGATTTTCAAAGTGCTCTCATTCCCTTAGTTCTGCTTGGATCCTGTTATAACCCGGTGTTTTCGTAATCTAGGTGACCCAAATAAGACGCTGGTATACTTAGTTTGATTTCGAAAAAAATCAATTTTTGGTGAAAAAATTCGATACGGGGGGGTATACCCGAAAAATGAAAAAACCCTAAGTTTGAAGGTCGATATCTCGACTTCTATGGGAGCTATCGGGAAAATTCCACCGGTTTTGTCTTAGTTTCGTCGTTCTAAATCCAGCGAGACCATCCGCAAGGTCGTAGCTTTTACGATAGCCGAGATATGGCATTTTTGATGCCCAATGGACGTCGAAAACGACTTTTTCAGGATTTTCAAAGTGCTCTCATTCCCTTAGTTCTGCTCGGATCCTGTTATAACCCGGTGTTTTCGTAATCTAGGTGACCCAAATAAGACGCTGGTATACTTAGTTTGATTTCGAAAAAAATCAATTTTTGGTGAAAAAATTTGATACGGGGGCGTATACCCGAAAAATGAAAAAACCCTAAGTTTGAAGGCCGATATCTCGGCTTCTATGGGAGCTATCGGGAAAATTCCAACGGTTTTGTCTTAGTTTCGTCGTTCTGAATGCAACGAGACCATCCGCAAAGTCGTAGCTTTTACGATAGCCGAGATATGGCATTTTTGATGCCCATTTTTGGCCTCAAAAACGGACGTCGAAAACGACTTTTTCAGGATTTTCAAAGTGCTCTCATTCCCTTAGTTCTGCTTGGATCCTGTTATAACCCGGTGTTTTCGTAATCTAGGTGACCCAAATAAGACGCTGGTATACTTAGTTTGATTTCGAAAAAAATCAATTTTTGGTGAAAAAATTCGATACGGGGGGGTATACCCGAAAAATGAAAAATCCCTAAGTTTGAAGGTCGATATCTCGGCTTCTATGGGAGCTATCGGGAAAATTCCACCGGTTTTGTCTTAGTTTCGTCGTTCTGAATCCAACGAGACCATCCGCAAGGTCGTAGTTCTTCTAATAGCTGATATATGACATTTTTGATGCCCATTTTTGGCCTCAAAAACGGACGTCGAAAATGACTTTTTCAGGATTTTCAAAGTGCTCTCATTCCCTTAGTTCTGCTTGGATCCTGTTATAACCCGGTGTTTTCGTAATCTAGGTGATCCAAATAAGACGCTGGTATACTTAGTTTGATTTCGAAAAAAATCAATTTTTGGTGAAAAAATTCGATACGGGGGGGTATACCCGAAAAATGAAAAAACCCTAAGTTTGAAGGTCGATATCTCGGCTTCTATGGGAGCTATCGGGAAAATTCCACCGGTTTTGTCTTAGTTTCGTCGTTCTAAATCCAACGAGACCATCCGCAAGGTCGTAGCTCTTCTAATAGCTGAGATATGGCATTTTTGATGTCCATTTTTGGCCTCAAAAACGGACGTCGGAAACGACTTATTAACGATTATCAAAGTGCTCTCATTCCCTTAGTTCTGCTCGGATCCTGTTATAACCCGGTGTTTTCGTAATCTAGGTGACCCAAATAAGACGCTGGTATACTTAGTTTGATTTCGAAAAAAATCAATTTTTGGTGAAAAAATTCGATACGGGGGGGTATACCCGAAAAATGAAAAAACCCTAAGTTTGAAGGTCGATATCTCGGCTTCTATGGGAGCTATCGGGAAAATTCCACCGGTTTTGTCTTAGTTTCGTCGTTCTGAATCCAACGAGACCATCCGCAAGGTCGTAGCTCTTCTAATAGCTGAGATATGGCATTTTTGATGCCCATTTTTGGCCTCAAAAACGGACGTCGGAAACGACTTATTAACGATTATCAAAGTGCTCTCATTCCCTTAGTTCTGCTTGGATCCTGTTATAACCCGGTGTTTTCGTAATCTAGGTGATCCAAATAAGACGCTGGTATACTTAGTTTGATTTCGAAAAAAATCAATTTTTGGTGAAAAAATTCGATACGGGGGGGTATACCCGAAAAATGAAAAAACCCTAAGTTTGAAGGTCGATATCTCGGCTTCTATGGGAGCTATCGGGAAAATTCCACCGGTTTTGTCTTAGTTTCGTCGTTCTAAATCCAACGAGACCATCCGCAAGGTCGTAGCTCTTTTAATAGCTGAGATATGGCATTTTTGATGCCCATTTTTGGCCTCAAAAACGGACGTCGAAAATGACTTTTTCAGGATTTTCAAAGTGCTCTCATTCCCTTAGTTCTGCTTGGATCCTGTTATAACCCGGTGTTTTCGTAATCTAGGTGATCCAAATAAGACGCTGGTATACTTAGTTTGATTTCGAAAAAAATCAATTTTTGGTGAAAAAATTCGATACGGGGGGGTATACCCGAAAAATGAAAAAACCCTAAGTTTGAAGGTCGATATCTCGGCTTCTATGGGAGCTATCGGGAAAATTCCAACGGTTTTGTCTTAGTTTCGTCGTTCTAAATCCAGCGAGACCATCCGCAAGGTCGTAGCTCTTTTAATAGCTGAGATATGGCATTTTTGATGCCCATTTTTGGCCTCAAAAACGGACGTCGAAAATGACTTTTTCAGGATTTTCAAAGTGCTCTCATTCCCTTAGTTCTGCTTGGATCCTGTTATAACCCGGTGTTTTCGTAATCTAGGTGATCCAAATAAGACGCTGGTATACTTAGTTTGATTTCGAAAAAAATCAATTTTTGGTGAAAAAATTCGATACGGGGGGGTATACCCGAAAAATGAAAAAACCCTAAGTTTGAAGGTCGATATCTCGGCTTCTATGGGAGCTATCGGGAAAATTCCACCGGTTTTGTCTTAGTTTCGTCGTTCTAAATCCAGCGAGACCATCCGCAAGGTCGTAGCTCTTTTAATAGCTGAGATATGGCATTTTTGATGCCCATTTTTGGCCTCAAAAACGGACGTCGAAAATGACTTTTTCAGGATTTTCAAAGTGCTCTCATTCCCTTAGTTCTGCTTGGATCCTGTTATAACCCGGTGTTTTCGTAATCTAGGTGATCCAAATAAGACGCTGGTATACTTAGTTTGATTTCGAAAAAAATCAATTTTTGGTGAAAAAATTCGATACGGGGGGGTATACCCGAAAAATGAAAAAACCCTAAGTTTGAAGGTCGATATCTCGGCTTCTATGGGAGCTATCGGGAAAATTCCACCGGTTTTGTCTTAGTTTCGTCGTTCTAAATCCAGCGAGACCATCCGCAAGGTCGTAGCTCTTTTAATAGCTGAGATATGGCATTTTTGATGCCCATTTTTGGCCTCAAAAACGGACGTCGAAAATGACTTTTTCAGGATTTTCAAAGTGCTCTCATTCCCTTAGTTCTGCTTGGATCCTGTTATAACCCGGTGTTTTCGTAATCTAGGTGATCCAAATAAGACGCTGGTATACTTAGTTTGATTTCGAAAAAAATCAATTTTTGGTGAAAAAATTCGATACGGGGGGGTATACACGAAAAATGAAAAAACCCTAAGTTTGAAGGTCGATATCTCGGCTTCTATGGGAGCTATCGGGAAAATTCCACCGGTTTTGTCTTAGTTTCGTCGTTCTGAATCCAACGAGACCATCCGCAAGGTCGTAGTTCTTCTAATAGCTGATATATGACATTTTTGATGCCCATTTTTGGCCTCAAAAACGGACGTCGAAAATGACTTTTTCAGGATTTTCAAAGTGCTCTCATTCCCTTAGTTCTGCTTGGATCCTGTTATAACCCGGTGTTTTCGTAATCTAGGTGATCCAAATAAGACGCTGGTATACTTAGTTTGATTTCGAAAAAAATCAATTTTTAGTGAAAAAATTCGATACGGGGGCGTATACCCGAAAAATGAAAAAACCCTAAGTTTGAAGGCCGATATCTCGGCTTCTATGGGAGCTATCGGGAAAATTCCAACGGTTTTGTCTTAGTTTCGTTCTGAATGCAACGAGACCATCCGCAAAGTCGTAGCTTTTACGATAGCCGAGATATGGCATTTTTGATGCCCATTTTTGGCCTCAAAAACGGACGTCGAAAACGACATTTTTAGGATTTTCAAAGTGCTCTCATTCCCTTAGTTCTGCTCGGATCCTGTTATAACCCGGTAATTTCGTAATCTAGGGGACCTAAATAAGACGCTGGTATACTAAGTTTGATTTTGAAAAAAATCTATTTTTGGTGAAAAAATTCGATACGGGGGGGTATACCCGAAAAATGAAAAATTCCAAATTTTGAAGGTCGATATCTCGGCTTCTATGGGAGCTATCGGGAAAATTCCACCGGTTTTGTCTTAGTTTCGTCGTTCTAAATCCAACGAGATTATCCGCAAGGTCGTAGCTCTTCTAATAGGTAAGATATGGCATTTTTGATGCCCATTTTTGGCCTCAAAAACGGACGTCGAAAACGACTTTTTCACGATTTTAAAAGTGCTCTCATTCCCTTAGTTCTGCTCGGATCCTGTTATAACGCGGTGTTTTCGTAATCTAGGTGACACATATAGGACGCTGGTATACTTAGTTTGATTTCCAAAAAAATCAATTTTTGGTGAAAAAATTCGATACGGGGGGGTATACCCGAAAAATGAAAAATTCCAAACTTTGAACGTCGATATCTCGGTTTCTACGGGAGCTATCGGAAAAATTCCAACGGTTTTGTCTTAGTTTCCTCGTTCTGAATCCAACGAGACCATCCGCAAAATCGTAATATAAAAATCCTTCATGAGTGCCCCAAGGGAAAGAAGCTCGACTTATTAGAGAAGATGGAGATCACAAGGGCAAAAAGGAGTCCTGTACTGTCTTGTGTTCATGATGTTTTTACCTTTTAATCGCATTTAATTTTTAACAATATTTATCACGACTTGGATAGCACGTAAGTTAAGCGCTTGCCTACGAACCCGATGGTCGCTGGTTCATTTCTCGACCAAGTCATATTTCCCTTTTTATTTTTTATTTTATTTTTTGCTTTATTTCCGTTCTCCCGTTCAACTTAACCACACTATGCTTGTTTTGTTTACTTTTATTTTATTTAGTTTTGACACCGGAATTAATGTGAATTGTTTATTTGTATGTCCAAAATTAAGGCAGTTAAAACATATCGTAACTGGACTGTACCACGTTTCTACTTTATATCTTAGTTTGTATATATATATATATATATTGAGGCAGTTGAAGATTATCAAAAGTTACAAAAATTTGTTGTTTAGGAACCCTAACCGTTTTACCTTCATCATTTAAAATAGTTTTGTATCTTCTTTGCAGTGATTTTATAGGGATTGAAGACTTAATAGCACTAAATAGACTTTCTTCCGAATATGAAGTATCTACTCCTCTGATAAGACCTTTTTTTGTATTAAATATGAAGGAATATAAGCAACTAAATCATTTACTTCAAATACTGGGTTAACTACAACTTTGTTTGCACCTAAAGCAGATTGACAAACAATCTGTACCCTATTACGACCTACTGGATTAATATGATTAATGTATTTCTCGTCTCCTCCTAGATTAAGGAGTTTTTCGCTAATTTTAAGTGGATGTAACTTTCCAAAATGTAAGTATTTATGCTCAACATATATGATAAATGGGCCTTCACTATTCAATCTATATCTTAGATTAAAATCAATGTTATTTATTTTTTCTGATATAATTTTATCTTGGGAATTATCGTCTAATATATTTTCTGCACCTGAATTATATTGATTTTGAAAACTTAAATCATGCATAGATACATCTTTATTCTTTTCGACATATGTGATATCCACTACTTTAATATTTTGCTTATCGGGGGGTTTTTCGCCCCCCCCCCTTCACCACTGCCACCCCCAATCATATTAAGAACATGAGAGGGTAAGCGGAGTGATAATTATTTTTATTTAAATTGAAATAGATGCAACTCACAGAATTGCTGCTAAATTTAATCCTATTTAAAGAGCCACTATTCTTTATAAAAACCGAAGTAATTTTTGAAAATTAAAATCAATATCCATAGTCGGGATGACACTGGCAACACGTTTCTCATAAAAATGAACTCGAAACCATTGTTCCGAATTTTACGACCTATTGTATTTGAGACCATACAGGTCTTAAAATTGGTAAAAACAGCCTGGTTTATCATTTTGTTACATGTAGAAAAATGGAAGACTCACCCTATATTTATGCTACTTCTGCATACATAATGAGGCACTGTGCTCTCACCAAAAAGGAAATAGAGTATAGTAAAAATGCATCCATTTTTTTTAATATTATCAAAATTCTTCTCAAAAAATACATACAACCCAAAATAACACAGCAACTACATTTAATAGAATCTCTGATAAAATACGCGCTTAAAAAGACACCCATAATTCCTAAAACACAAAAACATAATTTAAAAAAAACACTAAAGCTATACTATAAACAAAGTAAAGACACATTTAAAATTGTAATTAAAATCTAATCTAAATGGTCTTTCGAATACTAACAATAAATATTTTTTAAAAGCACTTTTCTCGTATTTCGAAGTGTATAAATAAAATTGTACCTCATATGATTACTATTAATATATAAATTATATAGTGACTCTATATACTAGTGTTATAAACATGATAAACCAACAACTCTTATCAATTTTTAGCATAATAAAGGAATTGTACAAAATATTGTACAACTCTAAACCGTGTCGAATACAAAACAATTTCCAGGCAAAAGATCCTAATATATGTTGTGCACTCCGCGCTTTCCATAGACAGGCCTGGGTCAGAAGGCCATAGTAAAAATTTTATATAACTTTTAAGTAAATCATATCATTTTATTTTTAAATGTTTTTTACTGTGAATTTTTTATAACTAATTAACAAAAACATGCAACCGGTAGGGATGATTGCGCCCGGCGGTATTTTCTGGGTGATTTTTGTGTTTTTGGTGACAAAAAGTAAGTACCTATATTACTATATAATATGCAATTCATTTTATTGTTAGGATAAATGGTTATTAAATTATGCATAGATAATTAAATATAAACGCTGTTAGTAAAGTTATATTCCTAGGGCTTCTCTGTAATCGCTCCAAGGGAGAAATATTGATTTTTTGTAGGAGTTACAAGGACAGTAGTAGGTCTATGTTTTGTCGATATTATGTTAAACTTAAATTAGCATATTGTAAACTGGGTTTATGGTACCCTACATTGATGTTATAATAAATTTGATAAAGTAGTTTATCAAAAATTAGACTTATAATATTAAAACAGCTATATAATAAATAAAAATTTTGTTAAAAAAAATGTTATTAGAAGCATTGTTTTTAGACAAATAAACAGGTAAATACATAAAAAAATTAATTTGTCATAAAATAACTTTTTCAGGGAATTAATCCTTCAATAGCCTCTTAACTCATCTCTGCCTGCCACTTTGTACTTCAAAACACTTAACTACTCGAAAAATGAATTGTTAACGTAAAATAATCCTTTTCTGTTCTTTATGGCAATTGAAGCCATTTGAGTTTTTTGTTCCTCAAAAGCAATTTTTTGTTTGAATATTTAGATTTTATTTACTTGAAAAAGAAAATAGATAAAAAAATAAGTCTTGTTTTGTAATAAAAAATATTTACTTTGTGTTCATATCCCCTCTTTTAGTCACTCAAGTCAAACCGTTCGAAACAGACAGAATTTTCTGTTTCTTCATGACAGTTGAAGACTAGGCAGCTTTTGAAAACTTAATTCTTATTTCAAATGGTATTAAAGGGACTGAAAGGATAAAAAATGACGATTTTTTTCATAAAAATAAATGTCTCATGATAAAATCCAGGTCATATAGATACTTAATAGAATTTTTAGGCAATCTTTTTATTCCAGCAATTGAAGATATCTAATATCTTTCAGCACTCTAACACGGTTTTTCTTGATTCTTTTTATTTCAAATAGAATTCAACCTGGAAGATTAAAAAAAATATATTTAGTCCAAAAGAACTACGTATTAACACGTTAACTGCCATGTGTACCATATAATATGGACACAGTCAATTTTTATTCAGCGCCATGTGTACCACCAGCGGACACGGAACTTCTTACCTTCCAAGCCATGTATACATGGGGCGGCACATTATGCGTTGATTGAAATCAGTGGCGTAACAAAGTAGCCACGGGCCTGTGTGCGAAAATTTTGCTTTTTTAGGAAGAGATATATATATTCTTCATGTACAGCGAACAAACAAAACAGTTGACACTAACTCACTATAATTTAAAAAAATATAAACAACATAAAATCAAAATAAAAGAAAAACCAATAATTAATAAAATAAAATAAAATAAAAAATAGATACATAAAATAATAACAAAAAACAATATTTAAAGAAAAAACCACTAAAACAATTATAAACTACCAAAAAAATCTTTTCTCCTAGCTTTTGAATGCGCAAAATCGGTTATTACATTAGCAATATCTACTTTTCGAGCTTCCACATTTTCTATGGAAATAATTGCTAAAGCTCATAATCTTTCTTTAGCCATGCAATTCCTTAAGTATGTTTTTATTAACTGTAATTTTGAAAAAGACCGTTCAGCTGATGCAACCGAAGCTGGAATGGCCAAAAAAATATTACAAGCTGTAACAATCTCACTGAAACTCGAAGACGAAAAATAATTTTTAACAACAATAAAATCTAATAAATCAAAAATAGACGTTAAATTATTTAAGTCGTGCTTAAAACATTCTCTAAAAGAAAGCACCTGTGAAGAAATTGTATCCGCAATATCTTCCGAATATTTAAGGTGCAGAGCTTGACACATTTCGTGAATTTCAATGTCAGAAAAAGAAGGATCTCGTGAAATACTTGCGGTTAAAACACGAAAATGGGAATACATTTTAAAAATCCCAGAACTTCGATTTTTTAATTGAGTTGTTATTATATCCACCAATCATCATTTGTTTGAACTTGATAATGGTTGTTTTTATCGTCAAAATATATTTTTGGTCTTGATATTCTTTTATTTTTAAATTTATTAGTAGTGCCCCATTGCCCTGCTAATTGAACGGCTTCGGTTTTAATAAAATCAAAGTCATTTCTTATTTTATTTATGGTTTCATTAGCTGTCGTAAATATTTTGAACGCAGCTTCAATATTTTGATCTTTTTTTTGTAAAATTTTTGATATTAGTATTAGATTAAGTATCAATAACTTTTAATATTTTAGTTTGAAGGGTAATAAGAACAACTGTTTTAAATTCTTCCATGTGCTTTCTTAAAGATTTTGCCTCAGTAACTTCTGATCTATTTATTGAGGTTAAAATTATTTTTGCCAGTGCGTTTAAAATATCTACAATCAATCAATCAATCAATCAATGCTTTATTGTCAAGAAATTGTTACAATTTGTAGACAAAGCTGTAAAACAAAAAAGACACAAAAATACAAACAAAACACAATTAAAAAAAAGAAAAACAAAACAAAATTTAAAAAAAAATAAATAAATAAATAGAATAGATTATCTATAATATATACAGATTAATACAATTTAAGAATTGTAAGTAGTCAAAAATATTATTATAAAATATACAATTTAATGTATACAATGTCAAAAAAAAAGATCATTAAAAAATCTCTCTACGTTAAAAAAACATGTAAAAAATGTTTAAAAAAGTAACAAATTATAAAAAATCCTAAAATAGCTATAAAAATCAGTATACCTAAACATGTACTGATAGTAAAAATACATAATCAGCTAGTGCGAAATTTCAAATAAATGATTACAAAAAAAAAATCGTTAACTGTGTAAAAAGCTCTCTCCAGTAAGAATGCTTTTAATGCTTTACGAAATGCAAAAAAAGATGTGATGGATTTAATTTCCAATGGCAGATGATTTGTGCATTTTTTTTGTATTATATAATATGGAACTTTTGACCAACTCTGAATGTGGGGTAGGCAGGTATAGATCATGTTCCGTGTTTCTAAGTAGATAACTATGGGAAGGCCTATCAGATGCTGAACCGTGTTTGCGTATTAGACAAAGGGACTTAAATATGAATAAAGATGGAAAAGTTAATATTTGAAATTTTTTGAAGACATGCTGGCAATGACTTCTGTATTTAAGTCTCAGTGTATAACGTAAAGATCTCTTTTGTAGTCTAAAAATACGGTCAAATTGAGTTACACTACATGTACCCCAGAATGGAAGGGCGTATTATAAGTTATTTTACTCTTAGTAACACTTTGCAAAAGCGCCCATCGTTTAATGCTAGCTAAAAAAACATAGACATTCTCAACCAAATCATAAAAATTTCTGACCTCCTCAACACTTTTTACAGCGTCGTTCAAAGCTAAATTTAAATTATGCGCAGCGCAGTGCACATATAAGGCGTTTGGTGACTTTTAAAATCTCGGCTTGAATACCATTGTATATGCCAGTCATATTTGCCGCGCCGTCATAACCTTGCCCACGAAGTCTTTCTAAGGGTAGTTCATTTTTGCGTAGAATGTCTAATATGGTTATGCTTAAAGCCAGACCAGTTTGGCATTTTACTGGAATAAACCCCAAAAATGATTCCTGAATTATAATTTGAAATGGATTATTTTCTATAAAATTTGTGGTTACATATCTTATAATTACACTTAGCTGGTCTATTTTAGCAATATCTTACGTGGTATCAATAATAACCGAAAAAAATGGAGAAGCTTTTATATTTTTAATTATATTTTGTTTAATTGTGTTACCTAGCAGTTCAATAACCTCGTTTTGAACAACGGGACTTAAGTAAGTTGTAGAATGTTTTTTCTTATTTTCTACTAAATTACGTAAAACCGGGTCAAATTTGGCAAGCAGATTTATCACAGATAAAAAAACTCCGGGATTTTTAGAATTCTTAGTTTCGTCGTGACCTCTAAATGGCATATTGTAACATGCGAATGTCAGTGTAACTTCTACCACACGCTCCAAAACTTGTCTCCAAACATTAATTTCATGTCGAATTTTCAAATCAAGCTCAACATCGATAGTTTTATTTAATCTCCAGCGATCAAATACCGCGCAAGAAACGTTATGGTTAAGCTTTTGCTCATGCCTGTTGACTGCTTGTTCAAGATGTCTCCAATCATTAGATCCGGCCCCAAGAGCATCGTTAGCCTGCCCAAACAACCAACAAGGCAGGCAATAGCATTTGTCCAGGACTTTCGAGTAGCAAAGCCACAAACGCTCAGTTTTTATTCCTGATATACTCGTTTTAGTGTAGTAAAAAGATGAAAAACTCCTACCTTGTTCATTTTTAGGAAAGGGGCCTAATGGTCTACAGGGTTCATTAGTAACTAAAAACATTTTCTGTTCATCCGTTAATGCAGTTAGGATCGTAATATCCTTTATCAGTGTGTGAAAATAGTTGCTTTGCCTCAGCCACAGCCGTTGATTTAACTTATCCACTAATACTACTACTATCACTACTTATTTCGCATTCTAATTCTAACTTGCTAGTGCTACTAGGGCCTTCTACCAACGGTGTGATATTTTCCTCAATTTCATCTAAAAAGCACAAAAATGCAAATAAAAAAATATAATCGTAGTTTTATCATTTTGACTTACTTTGATTACTACTAGAAGCCTTCGAAGTAAAGAAAGAAGTAATTTTTGGAAGCTTCGCTTTCTTTGCATTTGCCTCCTCAAGTTCTTTGCGTTTTTGCGCACCGGATTTATATTTATAGCTACTCATTTTTATTTTAAATCACTACACTCTACACACTTCACACCCACACATCTAACTCGCTCAGATGTTATGTTATAAAATAATAGAACATGTAACATGTACTGAACGAAAGAGTAAAACAATAAAGAATAAAGTGGGAAGTGGGTGGTGAAAATGGCCAATCCGAAATTATAACATTAACACGTGCAAAGTCGGCTTTTCTGTTAGTGTTAGTAGCGGCTAGCGGCCATATTTTGTTTTTATTTAAGGGTTTGGTAACATTTTATGAAATGCGGGTTTTGGCTTTTTTTTATAAGAAAATGCTTTTTTATATCGACCCCTCGATTGGGTCTCGGGCCCACACTAATTTGGGGCTATAATTACGCCCCTGTTCTTGTGAGTTTTTTTCGTAGCAATATCTGCACCTGCCTCTTTTTAGCTTTTTCTCGTTATCTGTCTTTTCGGAAACTTTGTGCTCTTTGATTCATTGGGATTGGCGGTACTGCCGTTTCCAAAAGTTGCATGGCAAGATTTTCTTTGAAAGTTGTTATTGAAATTTTTTTCTCGTTAATTTTATTGTACAGATTTAAGGCATTTACGACTGAGGTACCTGTGATAAATTTAAAGGCCAATTTTCTGTACCATTTAATTGACTTTCTAAGAGAATTTGAATAAGCTGACATTTGGTCTGACATATCAACAAATGATTTGGCCTTATTATAGTCGATTATTGCAGAAGGTTTGAGCCTATAGGACCCTCTCTATGGTGTACTTCCTTTAGTTCATCTGTATGTTTTGTGGATAAGAAGAGCACGTCCCTCTTGTCATGCCACTTCCTAACAACAACTTTATTTTTATTTTGTTTTGCAACAATTTCACCTTTTTTTAATTTTGCGTCAACTACAGACTTTGGTAGGTTTCTTCTGTTTCTACGAATCGTTCCAACTAGATGAGTTGATCTATTTTGCAAGTTTTCCGTAAGAGGAATAGAGGTGTACCAATTTTCTGCAAAAAAGGTCCGGCCACTATCAAGCAATGGTTGCAACATTTCCATAACAATAGATTCCGCAACCGATTGTCCATTTATTTTCTCTTTACCACAATATAATTTCAGGCTGTAAGTAAATCCTCCATCTAGACATACTTTATAAACTTTAATGCCGAACTTATGTCGTTTTCCTTTTATATACTGTTGAAAGGATAATTTACCTCGGAAAGGTATCATGGTTTCATCGATGCAAAGTGACTCTTCTGGAATAATGCAGAAAGAAGCATTCTTGTTCAGCATATCAACAAGGCATTGAATTTTATGAAGCCGGTCATTGGGAGGACAATCTTCATTATTTGCCAAATGACACATACGTAAAAGCAGCTCAAATCTATTCCGCGGCAAATATTTTGATATTTCGGTTTTTTATAATGGATGTTTGCGCCAATAATTTTTTAATGATGGTTTTTTTATCCAATCCTATCCAAATTAAAATAGCAATAAATGTTCGTATTTCGTTATAATTAGTATCCACCCATGCATTTAGGCAAAAATATTGGCCAATATTTTCATTCGTTATGGCAAGAATAATTTGCTGTTCCGCGCATCTATTTGTTTCGACAACGATCCTATTAATAACATCGTCGGATACAAGTAATTAAAAAAAATGAAGTTCATCCTTACCGCGCTTTTGGGACTGCAAGGCTAGTGAAATTCCAATATTCATTGGTAGAGTGAATGTCGAAAAATTTCCTGAAGCTGGTCTCCATTCCCGTCTTTCATCATTGCCTGAAAAATCTATGTCTATATCTAACTGAGCAGATGTTGAAGGCTCGGAAGTATCTAAAAAAATGGAGGGTAGTGTATAAGAAGATAATCATTACTAGGAAGAGAAAATATGAATTTTAGTTACGTTAAATTTGATATACATAAGTATTCCACTTAATTTCGTACGCGAGTTAGTATATTGAAACTTTGTATAACACTGTTTTTTTCTAATAACATTTTAGAAAATAAACTATGTATAAAAAATGGAATTGCCAAACCTCCTACATACCTAACTGACGTACATACTTCATCTTTTTCTTTTTAGGGCGGTCTTCTTCAGAACTGCTTGAAGATATCTCGCCGGCCAAATATGTCGGATCCAAATCAGAATCTAAGATATTTGAAAACTCGTCATGTCGAGATCTCTATTTCTTCTGCTGCAGCCTCCACTGCTTGT